>NW_026777967.1:0-63703 GCF_028023285.1 Balaenoptera ricei
AAGGGGACCTAGTGGCCCAGGCCTTGCCTTCCCATTTTGAATGCTCCATTTATGCTGCTTTAGGACGGGTCTCTAGTCACTGTAGGCAGGGCATTGGGAAGTGCACGAGTGTTCTCTACATCAACAGGGTGCTTTCATAGCCTGGGAGGGAGCTCCTCCTGAGACGCTCTAGAGCTAAAAGGAAACTTGACGTGAGTCCTTTCCTCAAGGTAAAGCCTCGAATAGCCTGCCGAAGCGGAAGATTGGAGCAGAGTGCTTGAAGCATTAGCTTTAGGTCTGTTTTCTTTTAAGGTTAGTAAGCTTTCAAGACACCGAGGACCTCGCGTGGGCACCCTATTCCCTGCAAGAACACCTAGTTCCGGCAGGCTCCACAAGGCTGCTAAGAAACATCCAGGCCCGGAAACCTTTCCCAGTCACTCTGTGTATGCTGAATGTAGGGCAACACACTGCACTCTTCCTTGGGAGAGCTGGATTTCCTCTGCACTCCAACATCTCCAGGAAATCTGTTCTCTCCCGTCCTACATGTCATGCAAATCTGCCTCATAGCCCTAGGCTGAGCGGCACTGAGAAACCAAAACTGCTTTGCATTCCTCATACAGAGTCATACCTTAAGACCCCATACTTACAGGAGAAAGTCGGCTTTCATTCCTGCCTTAACCACAGCACAGTTGTTCCTCTTACACTGCAGGGTTTTAAAAGAAGCTAAGCCCCGATAAGGTACCTAGAGCGTTCCTTGGGAGAGGCAGTTGGCTACACGGAGAACTCCGTGCCAAGGTAACGTTATTCATGTAAGGGACCAGTGTGTAGCTAGAGTGTATATTTACTTAGTAGAAATCACAAGGAGGTAGGCTGCGTGTTCGCTGCAAACGGGGACCTGATGGCACAGGCCTTGCCTTCCCATTTTGAATACTCAATTCATGCTGCCTTGAAACTCCCTAAATAACAGTTTTAGGACTGGTCTTTGTCACTGTAGGCAGGGCTCTGGGTAGGGAACGAGTGTTCTCTACATCAACAGGGTGCTTTCATAGCCTGGGAAGGAGCTCCTCCTGAGACGCTCTAGAGCTAAAAGGAAACTTGACGTGAGTCCTTTCCTCAAGGTAAAGCCTCGAATAGCCTGCCGAAGCGGAAGATTGGAGCAGAGTGCTTGAAGCATTAGCTTTAGGTCTGTTTTCTTTTAAGGTTAGTAAGCTTTCAAGACACCGAGGACCTCGCGTGGGCACCCTATTCCCTGCAAGAACACCTAGTTCCGGCAGGCTCCACAAGGCTGCTAAGAAACATCCATTCCCGGAAACCTTTCCCAGTCACTCTGTGTATGCTGAGTGTAGAGCAACACAGTGCACTCTTCCTTGGGAGAGCTGGATTTCCTCTGCACTCCAACATCTCCAGGAAATCTGTTCTCTCACGTCCTACATGTCATGCAAATCTGCCTCATAGCCCTAGGCTGAGCGGCACTGAGAAACCAAAACTGCTTTGCATTCCTCGTACAGAGTCATACCTTAAGACCCCATACTTACAGGAGAAAGTCGGCTTTCGTTCCTGCCTTAACCACAGCACAGTTGTTCCTCTTACACTGCAGGGTTTTAAAAGAAGCTAAGCCCCGATAAGGTACCTAGAGCGTTCCTTGGGAGAGGCAGTTGGCTACACGGAGAACTCCGTGCCAAGGTAACGTTATTCATGTAAGGGACCAGTGTGTAGCTAGAGTGTATATTTACTTAGTAGAAATCACAAGGAGGTAGGCTGCGTGTTCGCTGCAAACGGGGACCTGATGGCACAGGCCTTGCCTTCCCATTTTGAATACTCAATTCATGCTGCCTTGAAACTACCTAAATAACAGTTTTAGGACTGGTCTTTGTCACTGTAGGCAGGGCTCTGGGAAGGGAACGAGTGTTCTCTACATCAACAGGGTGCTTCCATAGCCTGGGAGGGAGCTCCTCCTGAGACGCTCTAGAGTTAAAAGGAAACTTGACGTGAGTCCTTTCCTCAAGGTAAAGCCTCGAATAGCCTGCCGAAGCGGAAGCTTGGAGCAGAGTCCTTGAAGCATTAGCTTTAGGTCTGTTTTCTTTTAAGGTTAGTAAGCTTTCAAGACACCGAGGACCTCGCGTAGGCACCCTATTCCCTGCAAGAACACCTAGTACCGGCAGGCTGCACTAGGCTGCTAAGAAACATCCAGGCCCGGAAACCTTTCCCAGTCACTCTGTGTATGCTGAGTGTAGAGCAACACACTGCACTCTTCCTTGGGAGAGCTGGATTTCCTCTGCACTCCAACATCTCCAGGAAATCTGTTCTCTCCCGTCCTACATGTCATGCAAATCTGCCTCATAGCCCTAGGCTGAGCGGCACTGAGAAACCAAAACTGCTTTGCATTCCTCATACAGAGTCATACCTTAAGACCCCATACTTACAGGAGAAAGTCGGCTTTCATTCCTGCCTTAACCACAGCACAGTTGTTCCTCTTACACTGCAGGGTTTTAAAAGAAGCTAAGCCCCGATAAGGTACCTAGAGCGTTCCTTGGGAGAGGCAGTTGGCTACACGGAGAACTCCGTGCCAAGGTAACGTTATTCATGTAAGGGACCAGTGTGTAGCTAGAGTGTATATTTACTTAGTAGAAATCACAAGGAGGTAGGCTGCGTGTTCGCTGCAAACGGGGACCTGATGGCACAGGCCTTGCCTTCCCATTTTGAATACTCAATTCATGCTGCCTTGAAACTACCTAAATAACAGTTTTAGGACTGGTCTTTGTCACTGTAGGCAGGGCTCTGGGAAGGGCACGAGTGTTCTCTACATCAACAGGGTGCTTTCATAGCCTGGGTGGGAGCTCCTCCTGAGACGCTCTAGAGCTAAAAGGAAACTTGACGTGAGTCCTTTCCTCAAGGTAAAGCCTCGAATAGCCTGCCGAATCGGAAGATTGGAGCAGAGTGCTTGAAGCATTAGCTTTAGGTCTGTTTTCTTTTAAGGTTAGTAAGGTTTCAAGACACCGAGGACCTCGCGTGGGCACCCAATTCCCTGCAAGAACACCTAGTAGCAGCAGGCTGCACTAGGCTGCTAAGAAATATCCAGGCCTGAAAACATTTCCCAGTCACTCTGTGTATGCTGAGTGTAGGGCAACACACTGCACTCTTCCTTGGGAGATCTAGGTGTCCTCAGCACTCCAACAGCTCCAGGAAATCTGTTCTCTCACGTCCTACATGTCATGCAAATCTGCCTCATAGCCTTAGGCTGAGCGGCACTAAGGAACGAAAATTGCTTCGCATTCCTTGTACAGAGTCATATCTTACGACCCCATACTTACAGGAGAAAGTCGGCTTGCGTTCTGTCCTTAACCACAGCACAGATGTTCCTCTTACACTGCAGGGTTTTAGAAGAAGCTAAGCCCCGATAGCGTACTTAGAGCGTTCCTTGGAAGAGGCAGTTGGCTACACGGAGAACTCCGTGTCAAGGTAACGTTATTCAGGGAAGGGACCAGTGTGTAGCTACAGTGTATATTTACTTGGAGAAATCACCAGGAGGTAGGCTGCGTGTTCGCTGGAAACGGGGACCTGATGGCACAGGCCTTGCTTTCCCATTTTGAAAGCTCCATTCATGCTGCCTTGAAACTACCTAAAAAACAGTTTTAGGACGGGTCTCTAGTCGCTGTAGGCAGGGCTCTGGGAAGGGAACAAGTGTTCTCTACATCAACAGGGTGCTTTCATAGCCTGGGTGGGAGCTCCTCCTGAGACGCTCTAGAGCTAAAAGGAAACTTGACGTGAGTCCTTTCCTCAAGGTAAAGCCTCGAATAGCCTGCCGAAGCGGAAGCTTGGAGCAGAGTCCTTGAAGCATTAGCTTTAGGTGTGTTTTCTTTTAAGGTTGGTAAGCTTTCAGGACACCGAGGACCTCGCGTAGGCACCCTATTCCCTGCAAGAACACCTAGTACCGGCAGGCTGCACAAGGCTGCTAAGAAACATCCAGGCCCGGAAACCTTTCCCAGTCACTCTGTGTATGCTGAGTGTAGGGCAACACACTGCACTCTTCCTTGGGAGAGCTGGATTTCCTCTGCACTCCAACATCTCCAGGAAATCTGTTCTCTCCCGTCCTACATGTCATGCAAATCTGCCTCATAGCCCTAGGCTGAGCGGCACTGAGAAACCAAAACTGCTTTGCATTCCTCGTACAGAGTCATACCTTAAGACCCCATACTTACAGGAGAAAGTCGGCTTTCGTTCCTGCCTTAACTACAGCACAGTTGTTCCTCTTACACTGCAGGGTTTTAAAAGAAGCTAAGCCCCGATAAGGTACCTAGAGCGTTCCTTGGGAGAGGCAGTTGTCTACACGGAGAACTCCGTGCCAAGAAAACTTTATTCAGGGAAGGGACCAGTGTGTAGCTAGAGTGTATATTTACTTAGTAGAAATCACAAGGAGGTAGGCTGCGTGTTCGCTGGAAACGGGGACCTGATGGCACAGGCCTTGCCTTCCCATTTTGAATACTCAATTCATGCTGCTTTGAAACGACCTAAATAACAGTTTTAGGACTGGTCTCTTGTCACTGTAGGCAGGGCTTTGGGAAGGGCACGAGTGTTCTCTACATCAACAGGGTGCTTCCATAGCCTGGGAGGGAGCTCCTCCTGAGACGCTCTAGAGTTAAAAGGAAACTTGACGTGAGTCCTTTCCTCAAGGTAAAGCCTCGAATAGCCTGCCGAAGCGGAAGCTTGGAGCAGAGTCCTTGAAGCATTAGCTTTAGGTCTGTTTTCTTTTAAGGTTAGTAAGCTTTCAAGACACCGAGGACCTCGCGTAGGCACCCTATTCCCTGCAAGAACACCTAGTACCGGCAGGCTGCACTAGGCTGCTAAGAAACATCCAGGCCCGGAAAACTTTCCCAGTCACTCTGTGTATGCTGAGTGTAGGGCAACACACTGCACTCTTCCTTGGGAGAGCTGGATTTCCTCTGCACTCCAACATCTCCAGGAAATCTGTTCTCTCACGTCCTACATGTCATGCAAATCTGCCTCATAGCCCTAGGCTGAGCGGCACTGAGAAACCAAAACTGCTTTGCATTCCTCGTACAGAGTCATACCTTAAGACCCCATACTTACAGGAGAAAGTCGGCTTTCATTCCTGCCTTAACCACAGCACAGATGTTCCTCTTACACTGCAGGGTTTTAAAAGAAGCTAAGCCCCGATAAGGTACCTAGAGCGTTCCTTGGGAGAGGCAGTTGGCTACACGGAGAACTCCGTGCCAAGAAAACTTTATTCAGGGAAGGGACCAGTGTGTAGCTAGAGTGTATATATACTTAGTAGAAATCTCAAGGAGGTAGGCTGCGTGTTCGCCGGGAAAGGGGACCTAGTGGCCCAGGCCTTGCCTTCCCATTTTGAATGCTCCATTTATGCTGCTTTAGGACGGGTCTCTAGTCACTGTAGGCAGGGCATTGGGAAGTGCACGAGTGTTCTCTACATCAACAGGGTGCTTTCATAGCCTGGGAGGGAGCTCCTCCTGAGACGCTCTAGAGCTAAAAGGAAACTTGACGTGAGTCCTTTCCTCAAGGTAAAGCCTCGAATAGCCTGCCGAAGCGGAAGATTGGAGCAGAGTGCTTGAAGCATTAGCTTTAGGTCTGTTTTCTTTTAAGGTTAGTAAGCTTTCAAGACACCGAGGACCTCGCGTGGGCACCCTATTCCCTGCAAGAACACCTAGTTCCGGCAGGCTCCACAAGGCTGCTAAGAAACATCCAGGCCCGGAAACCTTTCCCAGTCACTCTGTGTATGCTGAGTGTAGAACAACACACTGCACTCTTCCTTGGGAGACCTACGTTTCCTCAGCACTCCAACATCTCCAGGAAATCTGTTCTCTCACGTCCTACATGTCATGCAATTCTGCCACATAGCCCTAGGCTGAGCGGCACTGAGAAACCAAAACTGCTTTGCATTCCTCGTACAGAGTCATACCTTAAGACCCCATACTTACAGGAGAAAGTCGGCTTTCATTCCTGCCTTAACCACAGCACAGTTGTTCCTCTTACACTGCAGGGTTTTAAAAGAAGCTAAGCCCCGATAAGGTACCTAGAGCGTTCCTTGGGAGAGGCAGTTGGCTACACGGAGAACTCCGTGCCAAGGTAACGTTATTCATGTAAGGGACCAGTGTGTAGCTAGAGTGTATATTTACTTAGTAGAAATCACAAGGAGGTAGGCTGCGTGTTCGCTGCAAACGGGGACCTGATGGCACAGGCCTTGCCTTCCCATTTTGAATACTCAATTCACGCTGCCTTGAAACTACCTAAATAACAGTTTTAGGACTGGTCTTTGTCACTGTAGGCAGGGCTCTGGGAAGGGCACGAGTGTTCTCTACATCAACAGGGTGCTTTCATAGCCTGGGTGGGAGCTCCTCCTGAGACGCTCTAGAGCTAAAAGGAAACTTGACGTGAGTCCTTTCCTCAAGGTAAAGCCTCGAATAGCCTGCCGAAGCGGAAGATTGGAGCAGAGTGCTTGAAGCATTAGCTTTAGGTCTGTTTTCTTTTAAGGTTAGTAAGGTTTCAAGACACCGAGGACCTCGCGTGGGCACCCAATTCCCTGCAAGAACACCTAGTAGCAGCAGGCTGCACTAGGCTGCTAAGAAATATCCAGGCCTGAAAACATTTCCCAGTCACTCTGTGTATGCTGAGTGTAGGGCAACACACTGCACTCTTCCTTGGGAGATCTAGGTGTCCTCAGCACTCCAACAGCTCCAGGAAATCTGTTCTCTCACGTCCTACATGTCATGCAAATCTGCCTCATAGCCTTAGGCTGAGCGGCACTAAGGAACGAAAATTGCTTCGCATTCCTTGTACAGAGTCATATCTTACGACCCCATACTTACAGGAGAAAGTCGGCTTGCGTTCTGTCCTTAACCACAGCACAGATGTTCCTCTTACACTGCAGGGTTTTAGAAGAAGCTAAGCCCCGATAGCGTACTTAGAGCGTTCCTTGGAAGAGGCAGTTGGCTACACGGAGAACTCCGTGTCAAGGTAACGTTATTCAGGGAAGGGACCAGTGTGTAGCTACAGTGTATATTTACTTGGAGAAATCACCAGGAGGTAGGCTGCGTGTTCGCTGGAAACGGGGACCTGATGGCACAGGCCTTGCTTTCCCATTTTGAAAGCTCCATTCATGCTGCCTTGAAACTACCTAAAAAACAGTTTTAGGACGGGTCTCTAGTCGCTGTAGGCAGGGCTCTGGGAAGGGAACAAGTGTTCTCTACATCAACAGGGTGCTTTCATAGCCTGGGAGGGAGCTCCTCCTGAGACGCTCTAGAGCTAAAAGGAAACTTGACGTGAGTCCTTTCCTCAAGGTAAAGCCTCGAATAGCCTGCCGAAGCGGAAGCTTGGAGCAGAGTCCTTGAAGCATTAGCTTTAGGTCTGTTTTCTTTTAAGGTTGGTAAGCTTTCAGGACACCGAGGACCTCGCGTAGGCACCCTATTCCCTGCAAGAACACCTAGTACCGGCAGGCTGCACTAGGCTGCTAAGAAACATCCAGGCCCGGAAACCTTTCCCAGTCACTCTGTGTATGCTGAATGTAGGGCAACACACTGCACTCTTCCTTGGGAGAGCTGGATTTCCTCTGCACTCCAACATCTCCAGGAAATCTGTTCTCTCCCGTCCTACATGTCATGCAAATCTGCCTCATAGCCCTAGGCTGAGCGGCACTGAGAAACCAAAACTGCTTTGCATTCCTCATACAGAGTCATACCTTAAGACCCCATACTTACAGGAGAAAGTCGGCTTTCATTCCTGCCTTAACCACAGCACAGTTGTTCCTCTTACACTGCAGGGTTTTAAAAGAAGCTAAGCCCCGATAAGGTACCTAGAGCGTTCCTTGGGAGAGGCAGTTGGCTACACGGAGAACTCCGTGCCAAGGTAACGTTATTCATGTAAGGGACCAGTGTGTAGCTAGAGTGTATATTTACTTAGTAGAAATCACAAGGAGGTAGGCTGCGTGTTCGCTGCAAACGGGGACCTGATGGCACAGGCCTTGCCTTCCCATTTTGAATACTCAATTCATGCTGCCTTGAAACTACCTAAATAACAGTTTTAGGACTGGTCTTTGTCACTGTAGGCAGGGCTCTGGGAAGGGAACGAGTGTTCTCTACATCAACAGGGTGCTTTCATAGCCTGGGAAGGAGCTCCTCCTGAGACGCTCTAGAGCTAAAAGGAAACTTGACGTGAGTCCTTTCCTCAAGGTAAAGCCTCGAATAGCCTGCCGAAGCGGAAGCTTGGAGCAGAGTCCTTGAAGCATTAGCTTTAGGTCTGTTTTCTTTTAAGGTTGGTAAGCTTTCAGGACACCGAGGACCTCGCGTAGGCACCCTATTCCCTGCAAGAACACCTAGTACCGGCAGGCTGCACTAGGCTGCTAAGAAACATCCAGGCCCGGAAACCTTTCCCAGTCACTCTGTGTATGCTGAGTGTAGGGCAACACACTGCACTCTTCCTTGGGAGAGCTGGATTTCCTCTGCACTCCAACATCTCCAGGAAATCTGTTCTCTCACGTCCTACATGTCATGCAAATCTGCCTCATAGCCCTAGGCTGAGCGGCACTGAGAAACCAAAACTGCTTTGCATTCCTCGTACAGAGTCATACCTTAAGACCCCATACTTACAGGAGAAAGTCGGCTTTCGTTCCTGCCTTAACTACAGCACAGTTGTTCCTCTTACACTGCAGGGTTTTAAAAGAAGCTAAGCCCCGATAAGGTACCTAGAGCGTTCCTTGGGAGAGGCAGTTGTCTACACGGAGAACTCCGTGCCAAGAAAACTTTATTCAGGGAAGGGACCAGTGTGTAGCTAGAGTGTATATTTACTTAGTAGAAATCACAAGGAGGTAGGCTGCGTGTTCGCTGCAAACGGGGACCTGATGGCACAGGCCTTGCCTTCCCATTTTGAATACTCAATTCATGCTGCCTTGAAACGACCTAAATAACAGTTTTAGGACTGGTCTCTTGTCACTGTAGGCAGGGCTTTGGGAAGGGCACGAGTGTTCTCTACATCAACAGGGTGCTTCCATAGCCTGGGAGGGAGCTCCTCCTGAGACGCTCTAGAGTTAAAAGGAAACTTGACGTGAGTCCTTTCCTCAAGGTAAAGCCTCGAATAGCCTGCCGAAGCGGAAGCTTGGAGCAGAGTCCTTGAAGCATTAGCTTTAGGTCTGTTTTCTTTTAAGGTTAGTAAGCTTTCAAGACACCGAGGACCTCGCGTAGGCACCCTATTCCCTGCAAGAACACCTAGTACCGGCAGGCTGCACTAGGCTGCTAAGAAACATCCAGGCCCGGAAACCTTTCCCAGTCACTCTGTGTATGCTGAGTGTAGGGCAACACACTGCACTCTTCCTTGGGAGAGCTGGATTTCCTCTGCACTCCAACATCTCCAGGAAATCTGTTCTCTCACGTCCTACATGTCATGCAAATCTGCCTCATAGCCCTAGGCTGAGCGGCACTGAGAAACCAAAACTGCTTTGCATTCCTCGTACAGAGTCATACCTTAAGACCCCATACTTACAGGAGAAAGTCGGCTTTCATTCCTGCCTTAACCACAGCACAGATGTTCCTCTTACACTGCAGGGTTTTAAAAGAAGCTAAGCCCCGATAAGGTACCTAGAGCGTTCCTTGGGAGAGGCAGTTGGCTACACGGAGAACTCCGTGCCAAGAAAACTTTATTCAGGGAAGGGACCAGTGTGTAGCTAGAGTGTATATATACTTAGTAGAAATCTCAAGGAGGTAGGCTGCGTGTTCGCCGGGAAAGGGGACCTAGTGGCCCAGGCCTTGCCTTCCCATTTTGAATGCTCCATTTATGCTGCTTTAGGACGGGTCTCTAGTCACTGTAGGCAGGGCATTGGGAAGTGCACGAGTGTTCTCTACATCAACAGGGTGCTTTCATAGCCTGGGAGGGAGCTCCTCCTGAGACGCTCTAGAGCTAAAAGGAAACGACGTGAGTCCTTTCCTCAAGGTAAAGCCTCGAATAGCCTGCCGAAGCGGAAGATTGGAGCAGAGTGCTTGAAGCATTAGCTTTAGGTCTGTTTTCTTTTAAGGTTAGTAAGCTTTCAAGACACCGAGGACCTCGCGTGGGCACCCTATTCCCAGCAAGAACACCTAGTTCCGGCAGGCTCCACAAGGCTGCTAAGAAACATCCAGGCCCGGAAACCTTTCCCAGTCACTCTGTGTATGCTGAGTGTAGAACAACACACTGCACTCTTCCTTGGGAGACCTACGTTTCCTCAGCACTCCAACATCTCCAGGAAATCTGTTCTCTCACGTCCTACATGTCATGCAATTCTGCCACATAGCCCTAGGCTGAGCGGCACTGAGAAACCAAAACTGCTTTGCATTCCTCGTACAGAGTCATACCTTAAGACCCCATACTTTCAGGAGAAAGTCGGCTTTCATTCCTGCCTTAACCACAGCACAGTTGTTCCTCTTACACTGCAGGGTTTTAAAAGAAGCTAAGCCCCGATAAGGTACCTAGAGCGTTCCTTGGGAGAGGCAGTTGGCTACACGGAGAACTCCGTGCCAAGGTAACGTTATTCATGTAAGGGACCAGTGTGTAGCTAGAGTGTATATTTACTTAGTAGAAATCACAAGGAGGTAGGCTGCGTGTTCGCTGCAAACGGGGACCTGATGGCACAGGCCTTGCCTTCCCATTTTGAATACTCAATTCATGCTGCCTTGAAACTACCTAAATAACAGTTTTAGGACTGGTCTTTGTCACTGTAGGCAGGGCTCTGGGAAGGGCACGAGTGTTCTCTACATCAACAGGGTGCTTTCATAGCCTGGGTGGGAGCTCCTCCTGAGACGCTCTAGAGCTAAAAGGAAACTTGACGTGAGTCCTTTCCTCAAGGTAAAGCCTCGAATAGCCTGCCGAAGCGGAAGATTGGAGCAGAGTGCTTGAAGCATTAGCTTTAGGTCTGTTTTCTTTTAAGGTTAGTAAGGTTTCAAGACACCGAGGACCTCGCGTGGGCACCCAATTCCCTGCAAGAACACCTAGTAGCAGCAGGCTGCACTAGGCTGCTAAGAAATATCCAGGCCTGAAAACATTTCCCAGTCACTCTGTGTATGCTGAGTGTAGGGCAACACACTGCACTCTTCCTTGGGAGATCTAGGTGTCCTCAGCACTCCAACAGCTCCAGGAAATCTGTTCTCTCACGTCCTACATGTCATGCAAATCTGCCTCATAGCCTTAGGCTGAGCGGCACTAAGGAACGAAAATTGCTTCGCATTCCTTGTACAGAGTCATATCTTACGACCCCATACTTACAGGAGAAAGTCGGCTTGCGTTCTGTCCTTAACCACAGCACAGATGTTCCTCTTACACTGCAGGGTTTTAGAAGAAGCTAAGCCCCGATAGCGTACTTAGAGCGTTCCTTGGAAGAGGCAGTTGGCTACACGGAGAACTCCGTGTCAAGGTAACGTTATTCAGGGAAGGGACCAGTGTGTAGCTACAGTGTATATTTACTTGGAGAAATCACCAGGAGGTAGGCTGCGTGTTCGCTGGAAACGGGGACCTGATGGCACAGGCCTTGCTTTCCCATTTTGAAAGCTCCATTCATGCTGCCTTGAAACTACCTAAAAAACAGTTTTAGGACGGGTCTCTAGTCGCTGTAGGCAGGGCTCTGGGAAGGGAACAAGTGTTCTCTACATCAACAGGGTGCTTTCATAGCCTGGGAGGGAGCTCCTCCTGAGACGCTCTAGAGCTAAAAGGAAACTTGACGTGAGTCCTTTCCTCAAGGTAAAGCCTCGAATAGCCTGCCGAAGCGGAAGCTTGGAGCAGAGTCCTTGAAGCATTAGCTTTAGGTCTGTTTTCTTTTAAGGTTGGTAAGCTTTCAGGACACCGAGGACCTCGCGTAGGCACCCTATTCCCTGCAAGAACACCTAGTACCGGCAGGCTGCACTAGGCTGCTAAGAAACATCCAGGCCCGGAAACCTTTCCCAGTCACTCTGTGTATGCTGAATGTAGGGCAACACACTGCACTCTTCCTTGGGAGAGCTGGATTTCCTCTGCACTCCAACATCTCCAGGAAATCTGTTCTCTCCCGTCCTACATGTCATGCAAATCTGCCTCATAGCCCTAGGCTGAGCGGCACTGAGAAACCAAAACTGCTTTGCATTCCTCATACAGAGTCATACCTTAAGACCCCATACTTACAGGAGAAAGTCGGCTTTCATTCCTGCCTTAACCACAGCACAGTTGTTCCTCTTACACTGCAGGGTTTTAAAAGAAGCTAAGCCCCGATAAGGTACCTAGAGCGTTCCTTGGGAGAGGCAGTTGGCTACACGGAGAACTCCGTGCCAAGGTAACGTTATTCATGTAAGGGACCAGTGTGTAGCTAGAGTGTATATTTACTTAGTAGAAATCACAAGGAGGTAGGCTGCGTGTTCGCTGCAAACGGGGACCTGATGGCACAGGCCTTGCCTTCCCATTTTGAATACTCAATTCATGCTGCCTTGAAACTACCTAAATAACAGTTTTAGGACTGGTCTTTGTCACTGTAGGCAGGGCTCTGGGAAGGGAACGAGTGTTCTCTACATCAACAGGGTGCTTTCATAGCCTGGGAAGGAGCTCCTCCTGAGACGCTCTAGAGCTAAAAGGAAACTTGACGTGAGTCCTTTCCTCAAGGTAAAGCCTCGAATAGCCTGCCGAAGCGGAAGCTTGGAGCAGAGTCCTTGAAGCATTAGCTTTAGGTCTGTTTTCTTTTAAGGTTGGTAAGCTTTCAGGACACCGAGGACCTCGCGTAGGCACCCTATTCCCTGCAAGAACACCTAGTACCGGCAGGCTGCACTAGGCTGCTAAGAAACATCCAGGCCCGGAAACCTTTCCCAGTCACTCTGTGTATGCTGAGTGTAGGGCAACACACTGCACTCTTCCTTGGGAGAGCTGGATTTCCTCTGCACTCCAACATCTCCAGGAAATCTGTTCTCTCACGTCCTACATGTCATGCAAATCTGCCTCATAGCCCTAGGCTGAGCGGCACTGAGAAACCAAAACTGCTTTGCATTCCTCGTACAGAGTCATACCTTAAGACCCCATACTTACAGGAGAAAGTCGGCTTTCGTTCCTGCCTTAACTACAGCACAGTTGTTCCTCTTACACTGCAGGGTTTTAAAAGAAGCTAAGCCCCGATAAGGTACCTAGAGCGTTCCTTGGGAGAGGCAGTTGTCTACAAGGAGAACTCCGTGCCAAGAAAACTTTATTCAGGGAAGGGACCAGTGTGTAGCTAGAGTGTATATTTACTTAGTAGAAATCACAAGGAGGTAGGCTGCGTGTTCGCTGCAAACGGGGACCTGATGGCACAGGCCTTGCCTTCCCATTTTGAATACTCAATTCATGCTGCCTTGAAACGACCTAAATAACAGTTTTAGGACTGGTCTCTTGTCACTGTAGGCAGGGCTTTGGGAAGGGCACGAGTGTTCTCTACATCAACAGGGTGCTTCCATAGCCTGGGAGGGAGCTCCTCCTGAGACGCTCTAGAGTTAAAAGGAAACTTGACGTGAGTCCTTTCCTCAAGGTAAAGCCTCGAATAGCCTGCCGAAGCGGAAGCTTGGAGCAGAGTCCTTGAAGCATTAGCTTTAGGTCTGTTTTCTTTTAAGGTTAGTAAGCTTTCAAGACACCGAGGACCTCGCGTAGGCACCCTATTCCCTGCAAGAACACCTAGTACCGGCAGGCTGCACTAGGCTGCTAAGAAACATCCAGGCCCGGAAACCTTTCCCAGTCACTCTGTGTATGCTGAGTGTAGGGCAACACACTGCACTCTTCCTTGGGAGAGCTGGATTTCCTCTGCACTCCAACATCTCCAGGAAATCTGTTCTCTCACGTCCTACATGTCATGCAAATCTGCCTCATAGCCCTAGGCTGAGCGGCACTGAGAAACCAAAACTGCTTTGCATTCCTCGTACAGAGTCATACCTTAAGACCCCATACTTACAGGAGAAAGTCGGCTTTCATTCCTGCCTTAACCACAGCACAGATGTTCCTCTTACACTGCAGGGTTTTAAAAGAAGCTAAGCCCCGATAACCTAGAGCGTTCCTTGGGAGAGGCAGTTGGCTACACGGAGAACTCCGTGCCAAGAAAACTTTATTCAGGGAAGGGACCAGTGTGTAGCTAGAGTGTATATATACTTAGTAGAAATCTCAAGGAGGTAGGCTGCGTGTTCGCCGGGAAAGGGGACCTAGTGGCCCAGGCCTTGCCTTCCCATTTTGAATGCTCCATTTATGCTGCTTTAGGACGGGTCTCTAGTCACTGTAGGCAGGGCATTGGGAAGTGCACGAGTGTTCTCTACATCAACAGGGTGCTTTCATAGCCTGGGAGGGAGCTCCTCCTGAGACGCTCTAGAGCTAAAAGGAAACTTGACGTGAGTCCTTTCCTCAAGGTAAAGCCTCGAATAGCCTGCCGAAGCGGAAGATTGGAGCAGAGTGCTTGAAGCATTAGCTTTAGGTCTGTTTTCTTTTAAGGTTAGTAAGCTTTCAAGACACCGAGGACCTCGCGTGGGCACCCTATTCCCTGCAAGAACACCTAGTTCCGGCAGGCTCCACAAGGCTGCTAAGAAACATCCAGGCCCGGAAACCTTTCCCAGTCACTCTGTGTATGCTGAGTGTAGAACAACACACTGCACTCTTCCTTGGGAGACCTACGTTTCCTCAGCACTCCAACATCTCCAGGAAATCTGTTCTCTCACGTCCTACATGTCATGCAATTCTGCCACATAGCCCTAGGCTGAGCGGCACTGAGAAACCAAAACTGCTTTGCATTCCTCGTACAGAGTCATACCTTAAGACCCCATACTTACAGGAGAAAGTCGGCTTTCATTCCTGCCTTAACCACAGCACAGTTGTTCCTCTTACACTGCAGGGTTTTAAAAGAAGCTAAGCCCCGATAAGGTACCTAGAGCGTTCCTTGGGAGAGGCAGTTGGCTACACGGAGAACTCCGTGCCAAGGTAACGTTATTCATGTAAGGGACCAGTGTGTAGCTAGAGTGTATATTTACTTAGTAGAAATCACAAGGAGGTAGGCTGCGTTTTCGCTGCAAACGGGGACCTGATGGCACAGGCCTTGCCTTCCCATTTTGAATACTCAATTCATGCTGCCTTGAAACTACCTAAATAACAGTTTTAGGACTGGTCTTTGTCACTGTAGGCAGGGCTCTGGGAAGGGCACGAGTGTTCTCTACATCAACAGGGTGCTTTCATAGCCTGGGTGGGAGCTCCTCCTGAGACGCTCTAGAGCTAAAAGGAAACTTGACGTGAGTCCTTTCCTCAAGGTAAAGCCTCGAATAGCCTGCCGAAGCGGAAGATTGGAGCAGAGTGCTTGAAGTATTAGCTTTAGGTCTGTTTTCTTTTAAGGTTAGTAAGGTTTCAAGACACCGAGGACCTCGCGTGGGCACCCAATTCCCTGCAAGAACACCTAGTAGCAGCAGGCTCCACTAGGCTGCTAAGAAATATCCAGGCCTGAAAACATTTCCCAGTCACTCTGTGTATGCTGAGTGTAGGGCAACACACTGCACTCTTCCTTGGGAGATCTAGGTGTCCTCAGCACTCCAACAGCTCCAGGAAATCTGTTCTCTCACGTCCTACATGTCATGCAAATCTGCCTCATAGCCTTAGGCTGAGCGGCACTAAGGAACGAAAATTGCTTCGCATTCCTTGTACAGAGTCATATCATTACGACCCCATATTTACAGGAGAAAGTCGGCTTGCGTCTGTCCTTAACCACAGCACAGATGTTCCTCTTACACTGCAGGGTTTTAGAAGAAGCTAAGCCCGATAGCGTACTTAGAGCGTTCCTTGGGAAGAGGCAGTTGGTTACACGGAGAACTCGTGTCAAGGTAACGTTATTCAGGGAAGGGACCAGTGTGTAGCTACAGTGTATATTTACTTGGAGAAATCACCAGGAGGTAGGCTGCGTGTTCGCTGGAAACGGGGACCTGGATGGCACAGGCCTTGCTTCCCGAATTTGAAAGCTCCATTCATGCTGCCCTTGAAACTACCTAAAAAACAGTTTAGGACGGGTCTCTAGTCGCTGTAGGCAGGGCTCTGGGAAGGGAACAAGTGTTCTCTACATCAACAGGGTGCTTTCATAGCCTCCTGGGTGGGAGCTCCTCCTGAGACGCTCTAGAGCTAAAAGGAAACTTGACGTGAGTCCTTTCCTCAAGGTAAAGCCTCGAATAGCCTGCCGAAGCGGAAGCTTGGAGCAGAGTCCCTTGAAGCATTAGCTTTAGGTGTGTTTTCTTTTAAGGTTGGTAAGCTTTCAGGACACCGAGGACCTCGCGTAGGCACCCTATTCCCTGCAAGAACACCTAGTACGGCAGGCTGCACTTAGGCTGCTAAGAAACATCCAGGCCCGGAAACCTTTCCCAGGTCACTCTGTGTATGCTGAATGTAGGGCAACACACTGCACTCTTCCTTGGGAGAGCTGGATTTCCTCTGCACTCCAACATCTCCAGGAAATCTGTTCTCTCCCGTCCTACATGTCATGCAAATCTGCCTCATAGCCCTAGGCTGAGGGGCACTGAGAAACCAAAACTGCTTTGCATTCCTCATACAGAGTCATACCTTAAGACCCCATACTTACAGGAGAAAGTCGGCTTTCATTCCTGCCTTAACCACAGCACAGTTGTTCCTCTTACACTGCAGGGTTTTAAAAGAAGCTAAGCCCCGATAAGGTACCTAGAGCGTTCCTTGGGAGAGGCAGTTGCTACACGGAGAACTCCGTGCCAAGGTAACGTTATTCATGTAAGGGAGCAGTGTGTAGCTAGAGTGTATATTTACTTAGTAGAAATCACAAGGAGGTAGGCTGCGTGTTCGCTGAAAACAGGGACCTGATGGCACAGGCCTTGCCTTCCCATTTTGAATACTCAATTCATGCTGCCTTGAAACTACCTAAATAACAGTTTTAGGACTGGTCTTTGTCACTGTAGGCAGGGCTCTGGGAAGGGAACGAGTGTTCTCTACATCAACAGGGTGCTTCCATAGCCTGGGAGGGAGCTCCTCCTGAGACGCTCTAGAGTTAAAAGGAAACTTGACGTGAGTCCTTTCCTCAAGGTAAAGCCTCGAATAGCCTGCCGAAGCGGAAGCTTGGAGCAGAGTCCTTGAAGCATTAGCTTTAGGTCTGTTTTCTTTTAAGGTTAGTAAGCTTTCAAGACACCGAGGACCTCGCGTAGGTATCCTATTCCCTGCAAGAACACCTAGTACCGGCAGGCTGCACTAGGCTGCTAAGAAACATCCAGGCCCGGAAACCTTTCCCAGTCACTCTGTGTATGCTGAGTGTAGAGCAACACACTGCACTCTTCCTTGGGAGAGCTGGATTTCCTCTGCACTCCAACATCTCCAGGAAATCTGTTCTCTCCCGTCCTACATGTCATGCAAATCTGCCTCATAGCCCTAGGCTGAGCGGCACTGAGAAACCAAAACTGCTTTGCATTCCTCATACAGAGTCATACCTTAAGACCCCATACTTACAGGAGAAAGTCGGCTTTCATTCCTGCCTTAACCACAGCACAGTTGTTCCTCTTACACTGCAGGGTTTTAAAAGAAGCTAAGCCCCGATAAGGTACCTAGAGCGTTCCTTGGGAGAGGCAGTTGGCTACACGGAGAACTCCGTGCCAAGGTAACGTTATTCATGTAAGGGACCAGTGTGTAGCTAGAGTGTATATTTACTTAGTAGAAATCACAAGGAGGTAGGCTGCGTGTTCGCTGCAAACGGGGACCTGATGGCACAGGCCTTGCCTTCCCATTTTGAATACTCAATTCATGCTGCCTTGAAACTACCTAAATAACAGTTTTAGGACTGGTCTTTGTCACTGTAGGCAGGGCTCTGGGAAGGGCACGAGTGTTCTCTACATCAACAGGGTGCTTTCATAGCCTGGGTGGGAGCTCCTCCTGAGACGCTCTAGAGCTAAAAGGAAACTTGACGTGAGTCCTTTCCTCAAGGTAAAGCCTCGAATAGCCTGCCGAATCGGAAGATTGGAGCAGAGTGCTTGAAGCATTAGCTTTAGGTCTGTTTTCTTTTAAGGTTAGTAAGGTTTCAAGACACCGAGGACCTCGCGTGGGCACCCAATTCCCTGCAAGAACACCTAGTAGCAGCAGGCTGCACTAGGCTGCTAAGAAATATCCAGGCCTGAAAACATTTCCCAGTCACTCTGTGTATGCTGAGTGTAGGGCAACACACTGCACTCTTCCTTGGGAGATCTAGGTGTCCTCAGCACTCCAACAGCTCCAGGAAATCTGTTCTCTCACGTCCTACATGTCATGCAAATCTGCCTCATAGCCTTAGGCTGAGCGGCACTAAGGAACGAAAATTGCTTCGCATTCCTTGTACAGAGTCATATCTTACGACCCCATACTTACAGGAGAAAGTCGGCTTGCGTTCTGTCCTTAACCACAGCACAGATGTTCCTCTTACACTGCAGGGTTTTAGAAGAAGCTAAGCCCCGATAGCGTACTTAGAGCGTTCCTTGGAAGAGGCAGTTGGCTACACGGAGAACTCCGTGTCAAGGTAACGTTATTCAGGGAAGGGACCAGTGTGTAGCTACAGTGTATATTTACTTGGAGAAATCACCAGGAGGTAGGCTGCGTGTTCGCTGGAAACGGGGACCTGATGGCACAGGCCTTGCTTTCCCATTTTGAAAGCTCCATTCATGCTGCCTTGAAACTACCTAAAAAACAGTTTTAGGACGGGTCTCTAGTCGCTGTAGGCAGGGCTCTGGGAAGGGAACAAGTGTTCTCTACATCAACAGGGTGCTTTCATAGCCTGGGTGGGAGCTCCTCCTGAGACGCTCTAGAGCTAAAAGGAAACTTGACGTGAGTCCTTTCCTCAAGGTAAAGCCTCGAATAGCCTGCCGAAGCGGAAGCTTGGAGCAGAGTCCTTGAAGCATTAGCTTTAGGTGTGTTTTCTTTTAAGGTTGGTAAGCTTTCAGGACACCGAGGACCTCGCGTAGGCACCCTATTCCCTGCAAGAACACCTAGTACCGGCAGGCTGCACTAGGCTGCTAAGAAACATCCAGGCCCGGAAACCTTTCCCAGTCACTCTGTGTATGCTGAATGTAGGGCAACACACTGCACTCTTCCTTGGGAGAGCTGGATTTCCTCTGCACTCCAACATCTCCAGGAAATCTGTTCTCTCCCGTCCTACATGTCATGCAAATCTGCCTCATAGCCCTAGGCTGAGCGGCACTGAGAAACCAAAACTGCTTTGCATTCCTCATACAGAGTCATACCTTAAGACCCCATACTTACAGGAGAAAGTCGGCTTTCATTCCTGCCTTAACCACAGCACAGTTGTTCCTCTTACACTGCAGGGTTTTAAAAGAAGCTAAGCCCCGATAAGGTACCTAGAGCGTTCCTTGGGAGAGGCAGTTGGCTACACGGAGAACTCCGTGCCAAGGTAACGTTATTCATGTAAGGGACCAGTGTGTAGCTAGAGTGTATATTTACTTAGTAGAAATCACAAGGAGGTAGGCTGCGTGTTCGCTGCAAACGGGGACCTGATGGCACAGGCCTTGCCTTCCCATTTTGAATACTCAATTCATGCTGCCTTGAAACTACCTAAATAACAGTTTTAGGACTGGTCTTTGTCACTGTAGGCAGGGCTCTGGGAAGGGAACGAGTGTTCTCTACATCAACAGGGTGCTTTCATAGCCTGGGAAGGAGCTCCTCCTGAGACGCTCTAGAGCTAAAAGGAAACTTGACGTGAGTCCTTTCCTCAAGGTAAAGCCTCGAATAGCCTGCCGAAGCGGAAGCTTGGAGCAGAGTCCTTGAAGCATTAGCTTTAGGTCTGTTTTCTTTTAAGGTTGGTAAGCTTTCAGGACACCGAGGACCTCGCGTAGGCACCCTATTCCCTGCAAGAACACCTAGTACCGGCAGGCTGCACTAGGCTGCTAAGAAACATCCAGGCCCGGAAACCTTTCCCAGTCACTCTGTGTATGCTGAGTGTAGGGCAACACACTGCACTCTTCCTTGGGAGAGCTGGATTTCCTCTGCACTCCAACATCTCCAGGAAATCTGTTCTCTCACGTCCTACATGTCATGCAAATCTGCCTCATAGCCCTAGGCTGAGCGGCACTGAGAAACCAAAACTGCTTTGCATTCCTCGTACAGAGTCATACCTTAAGACCCCATACTTACAGGAGAAAGTCGGCTTTCGTTCCTGCCTTAACCACAGCACAGTTGTTCCTCTTACACTGCAGGGTTTTAAAAGAAGCTAAGCCCCGATAAGGTACCTAGAGCGTTCCTTGGGAGAGGCAGTTGGCTACACGGAGAACTCCGTGCCAAGGTAACGTTATTCATGTAAGGGACCAGTGTGTAGCTAGAGTGTATATTTACTTAGTAGAAATCACAAGGAGGTAGGCTGCGTGTTCGCTGCAAACGGGGACCTGATGGCACAGGCCTTGCCTTCCCATTTTGAATACTCAATTCATGCTGCCTTGAAACTACCTAAATAACAGTTTTAGGACTGGTCTTTGTCACTGTAGGCAGGGCTCTGGGAAGGGAACGAGTGTTCTCTACATCAACAGGGTGCTTCCATAGCCTGGGAGGGAGCTCCTCCTGAGACGCTCTAGAGTTAAAAGGAAACTTGACGTGAGTCCTTTCCTCAAGGTAAAGCCTCGAATAGCCTGCCGAAGCGGAAGCTTGGAGCAGAGTCCTTGAAGCATTAGCTTTAGGTCTGTTTTCTTTTAAGGTTAGTAAGCTTTCAAGACACCGAGGACCTCGCGTAGGCACCCTATTCCCTGCAAGAACACCTAGTACCGGCAGGCTGCACTAGGCTGCTAAGAAACATCCAGGCCCGGAAACCTTTCCCAGTCACTCTGTGTATGCTGAGTGTAGAGCAACACACTGCACTCTTCCTTGGGAGAGCTGGATTTCCTCTGCACTCCAACATCTCCAGGAAATCTGTTCTCTCCCGTCCTACATGTCATGCAAATCTGCCTCATAGCCCTAGGCTGAGCGGCACTGAGAAACCAAAACTGCTTTGCATTCCTCATACAGAGTCATACCTTAAGACCCCATACTTACAGGAGAAAGTCGGCTTTCATTCCTGCCTTAACCACAGCACAGTTGTTCCTCTTACACTGCAGGGTTTTAAAAGAAGCTAAGCCCCGATAAGGTACCTAGAGCGTTCCTTGGGAGAGGCAGTTGGCTACACGGAGAACTCCGTGCCAAGGTAACGTTATTCATGTAAGGGACCAGTGTGTAGCTAGAGTGTATATTTACTTAGTAGAAATCACAAGGAGGTAGGCTGCGTGTTCGCTGCAAACGGGGACCTGATGGCACAGGCCTTGCCTTCCCATTTTGAATACTCAATTCATGCTGCCTTGAAACTACCTAAATAACAGTTTTAGGACTGGTCTTTGTCACTGTAGGCAGGGCTCTGGGAAGGGCACGAGTGTTCTCTACATCAACAGGGTGCTTTCATAGCCTGGGTGGGAGCTCCTCCTGAGACGCTCTAGAGCTAAAAGGAAACTTGACGTGAGTCCTTTCCTCAAGGTAAAGCCTCGAATAGCCTGCCGAATCGGAAGATTGGAGCAGAGTGCTTGAAGCATTAGCTTTAGGTCTGTTTTCTTTTAAGGTTAGTAAGGTTTCAAGACACCGAGGACCTCGCGTGGGCACCCAATTCCCTGCAAGAACACCTAGTAGCAGCAGGCTGCACTAGGCTGCTAAGAAATATCCAGGCCTGAAAACATTTCCCAGTCACTCTGTGTATGCTGAGTGTAGGGCAACACACTGCACTCTTCCTTGGGAGATCTAGGTGTCCTCAGCACTCCAACAGCTCCAGGAAATCTGTTCTCTCACGTCCTACATGTCATGCAAATCTGCCTCATAGCCTTAGGCTGAGCGGCACTAAGGAACGAAAATTGCTTCGCATTCCTTGTACAGAGTCATATCTTACGACCCCATACTTACAGGAGAAAGTCGGCTTGCGTTCTGTCCTTAACCACAGCACAGATGTTCCTCTTACACTGCAGGGTTTTAGAAGAAGCTAAGCCCCGATAGCGTACTTAGAGCGTTCCTTGGAAGAGGCAGTTGGCTACACGGAGAACTCCGTGTCAAGGTAACGTTATTCAGGGAAGGGACCAGTGTGTAGCTACAGTGTATATTTACTTGGAGAAATCACCAGGAGGTAGGCTGCGTGTTCGCTGGAAACGGGGACCTGATGGCACAGGCCTTGCTTTCCCATTTTGAAAGCTCCATTCATGCTGCCTTGAAACTACCTAAAAAACAGTTTTAGGACGGGTCTCTAGTCGCTGTAGGCAGGGCTCTGGGAAGGGAACAAGTGTTCTCTACATCAACAGGGTGCTTTCATAGCCTGGGTGGGAGCTCCTCCTGAGACGCTCTAGAGCTAAAAGGAAACTTGTCGTGAGTCCTTTCCTCAAGGTAAAGCCTCGAATAGCCTGCCGAAGCGGAAGCTTGGAGCAGAGTCCTTGAAGCATTAGCTTTAGGTGTGTTTTCTTTTAAGGTTGGTAAGCTTTCAGGACACCGAGGACCTCGCGTAGGCACCCTATTCCCTGCAAGAACACCTAGTACCGGCAGGCTGCACTAGGCTGCTAAGAAACATCCAGGCCCGGAAACCTTTCCCAGTCACTCTGTGTATGCTGAATGTAGGGCAACACACTGCACTCTTCCTTGGGAGAGCTGGATTTCCTCTGCACTCCAACATCTCCAGGAAATCTGTTCTCTCCCGTCCTACATGTCATGCAAATCTGCCTCATAGCCCTAGGCTGAGCGGCACTGAGAAACCAAAACTGCTTTGCATTCCTCATACAGAGTCATACCTTAAGACCCCATACTTACAGGAGAAAGTCGGCTTTCATTCCTGCCTTAACCACAGCACAGTTGTTCCTCTTACACTGCAGGGTTTTAAAAGAAGCTAAGCCCCGATAAGGTACCTAGAGCGTTCCTTGGGAGAGGCAGTTGGCTACACGGAGAACTCCGTGCCAAGGTAACGTTATTCATGTAAGGGACCAGTGTGTAGCTAGAGTGTATATTTACTTAGTAGAAATCACAAGGAGGTAGGCTGCGTGTTCGCTGCAAACGGGGACCTGATGGCACAGGCCTTGCCTTCCCATTTTGAATACTCAATTCATGCTGCCTTGAAACTACCTAAATAACAGTTTTAGGACTGGTCTTTGTCACTGTAGGCAGGGCTCTGGGAAGGGAACGAGTGTTCTCTACATCAACAGGGTGCTTTCATAGCCTGGGAAGGAGCTCCTCCTGAGACGCTCTAGAGCTAAAAGGAAACTTGACGTGAGTCCTTTCCTCAAGGTAAAGCCTCGAATAGCCTGCCGAAGCGGAAGCTTGGAGCAGAGTCCTTGAAGCATTAGCTTTAGGTCTGTTTTCTTTTAAGGTTGGTAAGCTTTCAGGACACCGAGGACCTCGCGTAGGCACCCTATTCCCTGCAAGAACACCTAGTACCGGCAGGCTGCACTAGGCTGCTAAGAAACATCCAGGCCCGGAAACCTTTCCCAGTCACTCTGTGTATGCTGAGTGTAGGGCAACACACTGCACTCTTCCTTGGGAGAGCTGGATTTCCTCTGCACTCCAACATCTCCAGGAAATATGTTCTCTCACGTCCTACATGTCATGCAAATCTGCCTCATAGCCCTAGGCTGAGCGGCACTGAGAAACCAAAACTGCTTTGCATTCCTCGTACAGAGTCATACCTTAAGACCCCATACTTACAGCAGAAAGTCGGCTTTCGTTCCTGCCTTAACTACAGCACAGTTGTTCCTCTTACACTGCAGGGTTTTAAAAGAAGCTAAGCCCCGATAAGGTACCTAGAGCGTTCCTTGGGAGAGGCAGTTGTCTACACGGAGAACTCCGTGCCAAGAAAACTTTATTCAGGGAAGGGACCAGTGTGTAGCTAGAGTGTATATTTACTTAGTAGAAATCACAAGGAGGTAGGCTGCGTGTTCGCTGGAAACGGGGACCTGATGGCACAGGCCTTGCCTTCCCATTTTGAATACTCAATTCATGCTGCCTTGAAACGACCTAAATAACAGTTTTAGGACTGGTCTCTTGTCACTGTAGGCAGGGCTTTGGGAAGGGCACGAGTGTTCTCTACATCAACAGGGTGCTTCCATAGCCTGGGAGGGAGCTCCTCCTGAGACGCTCTAGAGTTAAAAGGAAACTTGACGTGAGTCCTTTCCTCAAGGTAAAGCCTCGAATAGCCTGCCGAAGCGGAAGCTTGGAGCAGAGTCCTTGAAGCATTAGCTTTAGGTCTGTTTTCTTTTAAGGTTAGTAAGCTTTCAAGACACCGAGGACCTCGCGTAGGCACCCTATTCCCTGCAAGAACACCTAGTACCGGCAGGCTGCACTAGGCTGCTAAGAAACATCCAGGCCCGGAAACCTTTCCCAGTCACTCTGTGTATGCTGAGTGTAGGGCAACACACTGCACTCTTCCTTGGGAGAGCTGGATTTCCTCTGCACTCCAACATCTCCAGGAAATCTGTTCTCTCACGTCCTACATGTCATGCAAATCTGCCTCATAGCCCTAGGCTGAGCGGCACTGAGAAACCAAAACTGCTTTGCATTCCTCGTACAGAGTCATACCTTAAGACCCCATACTTACAGGAGAAAGTCGGCTTTCATTCCTGCCTTAACCACAGCACAGATGTTCCTCTTACACTGCAGGGTTTTAAAAGAAGCTAAGCCCCGATAAGGTACCTAGAGCGTTCCTTGGGAGAGGCAGTTGGCTACACGGAGAACTCCGTGCCAAGAAAACTTTATTCAGGGAAGGGACCAGTGTGTAGCTAGAGTGTATATATACTTAGTAGAAATCTCAAGGAGGTAGGCTGCGTGTTCGCCGGGAAAGGGGACCTAGTGGCCCAGGCCTTGCCTTCCCATTTTGAATGCTCCATTTATGCTGCTTTAGGACGGGTCTCTAGTCACTGTAGGCAGGGCATTGGGAAGTGCACGAGTGTTCTCTACATCAACAGGGTGCTTTCATAGCCTGGGAGGGAGCTCCTCCTGAGACGCTCTAGAGCTAAAAGGAAACTTGACGTGAGTCCTTTCCTCAAGGTAAAGCCTCGAATAGCCTGCCGAAGCGGAAGATTGGAGCAGAGTGCTTGAAGCATTAGCTTTAGGTCTGTTTTCTTTTAAGGTTAGTAAGCTTTCAAGACACCGAGGACCTCGCGTGGGCACCCTATTCCCTGCAAGAACACCTAGTACCGGCAGGCTCCACAAGGCTGCTAAGAAACATCCAGGCCCGGAAACCTTTCCCAGTCACTCTGTGTATGCTGAGTGTAGAACAACACACTGCACTCTTCCTTGGGAGACCTACGTTTCCTCAGCACTCCAACATCTCCAGGAAATCTGTTCTCTCACGTCCTACATGTCATGCAATTCTGCCACATAGCCCTCGGCTGAGCGGCACTGAGAAACCAAAACTGCTTTGCATTCCTCGTACAGAGTCATACCTTAAGACCCCATACTTACAGGAGAAAGTCGGCTTTCATTCCTGCCTTAACCACAGCACAGTTGTTCCTCTTACACTGCAGGGTTTTAAAAGAAGCTAAGCCCCGATAAGGTACCTAGAGCGTTCCTTGGGAGAGGCAGTTGGCTACACGGAGAACTCCGTGCCAAGGTAACGTTATTCATGTAAGGGACCAGTGTGTAGCTAGAGTGTATATTTACTTAGTAGAAATCACAAGGAGGTAGGCTGCGTGTTCGCTGCAAACGGGGACCTGATGGCACAGGCCTTGCCTTCCCATTTTGAATACTCAATTCATGCTGCCTTGAAACTACCTAAATAACAGTTTTAGGACTGGTCTTTGTCACTGTAGGCAGGGCTCTGGGAAGGGCACGAGTGTTCTCTACATCAACAGGGTGCTTTCATAGCCTGGGTGGGAGCTCCTCCTGAGACGCTCTAGAGCTAAAAGGAAACTTGACGTGAGTCCTTTCCTCAAGGTAAAGCCTCGAATAGCCTGCCGAACCGGAAGATTGGAGCAGAGTGCTTGAAGCATTAGCTTTAGGTCTGTTTTCTTTTAAGGTTAGTAAGGTTTCAAGACACCGAGGACCTCGCGTGGGCACCCAATTCCCTGCAAGAACACCTAGTAGCAGCAGGCTCCACTAGGCTGCTAAGAAATATCCAGGCCTGAAAACATTTCCCAGTCACTCTGTGTATGCTGAGTGTAGGGCAACACACTGCACTCTTCCTTGGGAGATCTAGGTGTCCTCAGCACTCCAACAGCTCCAGGAAATCTGTTCTCTCACGTCCTACATGTCATGCAAATCTGCCTCATAGCCTTAGGCTGAGCGGCACTAAGGAACGAAAATTGCTTCGCTTTCCTTGTACAGAGTCATATCTTACGACCCCATACTTACAGGAGAAAGTCGGCTTGCGTTCTGTCCTTAACCACAGCACAGATGTTCCTCTTACACTGCAGGGTTTTAGAAGAAGCTAAGCCCCGATAGCGTACTTAGAGCGTTCCTTGGAAGAGGCAGTTGGTTACACGGAGAACTCCGTGTCAAGGTAACGTTATTCAGGGAAGGGACCAGTGTGTAGCTACAGTGTATATTTACTTGGAGAAATCACCAGGAGGTAGGCTGCGTGTTCGCTGGAAACGGGGACCTGATGGCACAGGCCTTGCTTTCCCATTTTGAAAGCTCCATTCATGCTGCCTTGAAACTACCTAAAAAACAGTTTTAGGACGGGTCTCTAGTCGCTGTAGGCAGGGCTCTGGGAAGGGAACAAGTGTTCTCTACATCAACAGGGTGCTTTCATAGCCTGGGTGGGAGCTCCTCCTGAGACGCTCTAGAGCTAAAAGGAAACTTGACGTGAGTCCTTTCCTCAAGGTAAAGCCTCGAATAGCCTGCCGAAGCGGAAGCTTGGAGCAGAGTCCTTGAAGCATTAGCTTTAGGTGTGTTTTCTTTTAAGGTTGGTAAGCTTTCAGGACACCGAGGACCTCGCGTAGGCACCCTATTCCCTGCAAGAACACCTAGTACCGGCAGGCTGCACTAGGCTGCTAAGAAACATCCAGGCCCGGAAACCTTTCCCAGTCACTCTGTGTATGCTGAATGTAGGGCAACACACTGCACTCTTCCTTGGGAGAGCTGGATTTCCTCTGCACTCCAACATCTCCAGGAAATCTGTTCTCTCCCGTCCTACATGTCATGCAAATCTGCCTCATAGCCCTAGGCTGAGCGGCACTGAGAAACCAAAACTGCTTTGCATTCCTCATACAGAGTCATACCTTAAGACCCCATACTTACAGGAGAAAGTCGGCTTTCATTCCTGCCTTAACCACAGCACAGTTGTTCCTCTTACACTGCAGGGTTTTAAAAGAAGCTAAGCCCCGATAAGGTACCTAGAGCGTTCCTTGGGAGAGGCAGTTGGCTACACGGAGAACTCCGTGCCAAGGTAACGTTATTCATGTAAGGGACCAGTGTGTAGCTAGAGTGTATATTTACTTAGTAGAAATCACAAGGAGGTAGGCTGCGTGTTCGCTGCAAACGGGGACCTGATGGCACAGGCCTTGCCTTCCCATTTTGAATACTCAATTCATGCTGCCTTGAAACTACCTAAATAACAGTTTTAGGACTGGTCTTTGTCACTGTAGGCAGGGCTCTGGGAAGGGAACGAGTGTTCTCTACATCAACAGGGTGCTTCCATAGCCTGGGAGGGAGCTCCTCCTGAGACGCTCTAGAGCTAAAAGGAAACTTGACGTGAGTCCTTTCCTCAAGGTAAAGCCTCGAATAGCCTGCCGAAGCGGAAGCTTGGAGCAGAGTCCTTGAAGCATTAGCTTTAGGTCTGTTTTCTTTTAAGGTTAGTAAGCTTTCAAGACACCGAGGACCTCGCGTAGGCACCCTATTCCCTGCAAGAACACCTAGTACCGGCAGGCTGCACTAGGCTGCTAAGAAACATCCAGGCCCGGAAACCTTTCCCAGTCACTCTGTGTATGCTGAGTGTAGAGCAACACACTGCACTCTTCCTTGGGAGAGCTGGATTTCCTCTGCACTCCAACATCTCCAGGAAATCTGTTCTCTCACGTCCTACATGTCATGCAAATCTGCCTCATAGCCCTAGGCTGAGCGGCACTGAGAAACCAAAACTGCTTTGCATTCCTCGTACAGAGTCATACCTTAAGACCCCATACTTACAGGAGAAAGTCGGCTTTCATTCCTGCCTTAACCACAGCACAGATGTTCCTCTTACACTGCAGGGTTTTAAAAGAAGCTAAGCCCCGATAAGGTACCTAGAGCGTTCCTTGGGAGAGGCAGTTGGCTACACGGAGAACTCCGTGCCAAGAAAACTTTATTCAGGGAAGGGACCAGTGTGTAGCTAGAGTGTATATATACTTAGTAGAAATCTCAAGGAGGTAGGCTGCGTGTTCGCCGGGAAAGGGGACCTAGTGGCCCAGGCCTTGCCTTCCCATTTTGAATGCTCCATTTATGCTGCTTTAGGACGGGTCTCTAGTCACTGTAGGCAGGGCATTGGGAAGTGCACGAGTGTTCTCTACATCAACAGGGTGCTTTCATAGCCTGGGAGGGAGCTCCTCCTGAGACGCTCTAGAGCTAAAAGGAAACTTGACGTGAGTCCTTTCCTCAAGGTAAAGCCTCGAATAGCCTGCCGAAGCGGAAGATTGGAGCAGAGTGCTTGAAGCATTAGCTTTAGGTCTGTTTTCTTTTAAGGTTAGTAAGCTTTCAAGACACCGAGGACCTCGCGTGGGCACCCTATTCCCTGCAAGAACACCTAGTACCGGCAGGCTGCACTAGGCTGCTAAGAAACATCCAGGCCCGGAAACCTTTCCCAGTCACTCTGTGTATGCTGAATGTAGGGCAACACACTGCACTCTTCCTTGGGAGAGCTGGATTTCCTCTGCACTCCAACATCTCCAGGAAATCTGTTCTCTCCCGTCCTACATGTCATGCAAATCTGCCTCATAGCCCTAGGCTGAGCGGCACTGAGAAACCAAAACTGCTTTGCATTCCTCATACAGAGTCATACCTTAAGACCCCATACTTACAGGAGAAAGTCGGCTTTCATTCCTGCCTTAACCACAGCACAGTTGTTCCTCTTACACTGCAGGGTTTTAAAAGAAGCTAAGCCCCGATAAGGTACCTAGAGCGTTCCTTGGGAGAGGCAGTTGGCTACACGGAGAACTCCGTGCCAAGGTAACGTTATTCATGTAAGGGACCAGTGTGTAGCTAGAGTGTATATTTACTTAGTAGAAATCACAAGGAGGTAGGCTGCGTGTTCGCTGCAAACGGGGACCTGATGGCACAGGACTTGCCTTCCCATTTTGAATACTCAATTCATGCTGCCTTGAAACTACCTAAATAACAGTTTTAGGACTGGTCTTTGTCACTGTAGGCAGGGCTCTGGGTAGGGAACGAGTGTTCTCTACATCAACAGGGTGCTTTCATAGCCTGGGAAGGAGCTCCTCCTGAGACGCTCTAGAGCTAAAAGGAAACTTGACGTGAGTCCTTTCCTCAAGGTAAAGCCTCGAATAGCCTGCCGAAGCGGAAGATTGGAGCAGAGTGCTTGAAGCATTAGCTTTAGGTCTGTTTTCTTTTAAGGTTAGTAAGCTTTCAAGACACCGAGGACCTCGCGTGGGCACCCTATTCCCTGCAAGAACACCTAGTTCCGGCAGGCTCCACAAGGCTGCTAAGAAACATCCATTCCCGGAAACCTTTCCCAGTCACTCTGTGTATGCTGAGTGTAGAGCAACACAGTGCACTCTTCCTTGGGAGAGCTGGATTTCCTCTGCACTCCAACATCTCCAGGAAATCTGTTCTCTCACGTCCTACATGTCATGCAAATCTGCCTCATAGCCCTAGGCTGAGCGGCACTGAGAAACCAAAACTGCTTTGCATTCCTCGTACAGAGTCATACCTTAAGACCCCATACTTACAGGAGAAAGTCGGCTTTCGTTCCTGCCTTAACCACAGCACAGTTGTTCCTCTTACACTGCAGGGTTTTAAAAGAAGCTAAGCCCCGATAAGGTACCTAGAGCGTTCCTTGGGAGAGGCAGTTGGCTACACGGAGAACTCCGTGCCAAGGTAACGTTATTCATGTAAGGGACCAGTGTGTAGCTAGAGTGTATATTTACTTAGTAGAAATCACAAGGAGGTAGGCTGCGTGTTCGCTGCAAACGGGGACCTGATGGCACAGGCCTTGCCTTCCCATTTTGAATACTCAATTCATGCTGCCTTGAAACTACCTAAATAACAGTTTTAGGACTGGTCTTTGTCACTGTAGGCAGGGCTCTGGGAAGGGAACGAGTGTTCTCTACATCAACAGGGTGCTTCCATAGCCTGGGAGGGAGCTCCTCCTGAGACGCTCTAGAGTTAAAAGGAAACTTGACGTGAGTCCTTTCCTCAAGGTAAAGCCTCGAATAGCCTGCCGAAGCGGAAGCTTGGAGCAGAGTCCTTGAAGCATTAGCTTTAGGTCTGTTTTCTTTTAAGGTTAGTAAGCTTTCAAGACACCGAGGACCTCGCGTAGGCACCCTATTCCCTGCAAGAACACCTAGTACCGGCAGGCTGCACTAGGCTGCTAAGAAACATCCAGGCCCGGAAACCTTTCCCAGTCACTCTGTGTATGCTGAGTGTAGAGCAACACACTGCACTCTTCCTTGGGAGAGCTGGATTTCCTCTGCACTCCAGCATCTCCAGGAAATCTGTTCTCTCCCGTCCTACATGTCATGCAAATCTGCCTCATAGCCCTAGGCTGAGCGGCACTGAGAAACCAAAACTGCTTTGCATTCCTCATACAGAGTCATACCTTAAGACCCCATACTTACAGGAGAAAGTCGGCTTTCATTCCTGCCTTAACCACAGCACAGTTGTTCCTCTTACACTGCAGGGTTTTAAAAGAAGCTAAGCCCCGATAAGGTACCTAGAGCGTTCCTTGGGAGAGGCAGTTGGCTACACGGAGAACTCCGTGCCAAGGTAACGTTATTCATGTAAGGGACCAGTGTGTAGCTAGAGTGTATATTTACTTAGTAGAAATCACAAGGAGGTAGGCTGCGTGTTCGCTGCAAACGGGGACCTGATGGCACAGGCCTTGCCTTCCCATTTTGAATACTCAATTCATGCTGCCTTGAAACTACCTAAATAACAGTTTTAGGACTGGTCTTTGTCACTGTAGGCAGGGCTCTGGGAAGGGCACGAGTGTTCTCTACATCAACAGGGTGCTTTCATAGCCTGGGTGGGAGCTCCTCCTGAGACGCTCTAGAGCTAAAAGGAAACTTGACGTGAGTCCTTTCCTCAAGGTAAAGCCTCGAATAGCCTGCCGAATCGGAAGATTGGAGCAGAGTGCTTGAAGCATTAGCTTTAGGTCTGTTTTCTTTTAAGGTTAGTAAGGTTTCAAGACACCGAGGACCTCGCGTGGGCACCCAATTCCCTGCAAGAACACCTAGTAGCAGCAGGCTGCACTAGGCTGCTAAGAAATATCCAGGCCTGAAAACATTTCCCAGTCACTCGGTGTATGCTGAGTGTAGGGCAACACACTGCACTCTTCCTTGGGAGATCTAGGTGTCCTCAGCACTCCAACAGCTCCAGGAAATCTGTTCTCTCACGTCCTACATGTCATGCAAATCTGCCTCATAGCCTTAGGCTGAGCGGCACTAAGGAACGAAAATTGCTTCGCATTCCTTGTACAGAGTCATATCTTACGACCCCATACTTACAGGAGAAAGTCGGCTTGCGTTCTGTCCTTAACCACAGCACAGATGTTCCTCTTACACTGCAGGGTTTTAGAAGAAGCTAAGCCCCGATAGCGTACTTAGAGCGTTCCTTGGAAGAGGCAGTTGGCTACACGGAGAACTCCGTGTCAAGGTAACGTTATTCAGGGAAGGGACCAGTGTGTAGCTACAGTGTATATTTACTTGGAGAAATCACCAGGAGGTAGGCTGCGTGTTCGCTGGAAACGGGGACCTGATGGCACAGGCCTTGCTTTCCCATTTTGAAAGCTCCATTCATGCTGCCTTGAAACTACCTAAAAAACAGTTTTAGGACGGGTCTCTAGTCGCTGTAGGCAGGGCTCTGGGAAGGGAACAAGTGTTCTCTACATCAACAGGGTGCTTTCATAGCCTGGGTGGGAGCTCCTCCTGAGAGGCTCTAGAGCTAAAAGGAAACTTGACGTGAGTCCTTTCCTCAAGGTAAAGCCTCGAATAGCCTGCCGAAGCGGAAGCTTGGAGCAGAGTCCTTGAAGCATTAGCTTTAGGTGTGTTTTCTTTTAAGGTTGGTAAGCTTTCAGGACACCGAGGACCTCGCGTAGGCACCCTATTCCCTGCAAGAACACCTAGTACCGGCAGGCTGCACTAGGCTGCTAAGAAACATCCAGGCCCGGAAACCTTTCCCAGTCACTCTGTGTATGCTGAATGTAGGGCAACACACTGCACTCTTCCTTGGGAGAGCTGGATTTCCTCTGCACTCCAACATCTCCAGGAAATCTGTTCTCTCCCGTCCTACATGTCATGCAAATCTGCCTCATAGCCCTAGGCTGAGCGGCACTGAGAAACCAAAACTGCTTTGCATTCCTCATACAGAGTCATACCTTAAGACCCCATACTTACAGGAGAAAGTCGGCTTTCATTCCTGCCTTAACCACAGCACAGTTGTTCCTCTTACACTGCAGGGTTTTAAAAGAAGCTAAGCCCCGATAAGGTACCTAGAGCGTTCCTTGGGAGAGGCAGTTTTCTACACGGAGAACTCCGTGCCAAGAAAACTTTATTCAGGGCAGGGACCAGTGTGTAGCTAGAGTGTATATTTACTTAGTAGAAATCACAAGGAGGTAGGCTGCGTGTTCGCTGGAAACGGGGACCTGATGGCACAGGACTTGCCTTCCCATTTTGAATACTCAATTCATGCTGCCTTGAAACTACCTAAATAACAGTTTTAAGACTGGTCTCTTGTCACTGTAGGCAGGGCTTTGGGAAGGGCACGAGCGTTCTCTACATCAACAGGGTGCTTTCATAGCCTGGGAGGGAGCTCCTCCTGAGACGCTCTAGAGCTAAAAGGAAACTTGACGTGAGTCCTTTCTTCAAGGTAAAGCCGCGAATAGCCTGCCGAATCGGAAGATTGGAGCAGAGTGCTTGAAGCATTAGCTTTAGGTCTGTTTTCTTTTAAGGTTAGTAAGCTTTCAAGACACCGAGGACCTCGCGTGGGCACCCTATTCCCTGCAAGAACACCTAGTTCCGGCAGGCTCCACAAGGCTGCTAAGAAACATCCAGGCCCGGAAACCATTCCCAGTCACTCTGTGTATGCTGAGTGTAGAGCAACACACTGCACTCTTCCTTGGGAGACCTAGGTTTCCTCAGCACTCCAATATCTCCAGGAAATCTGTTCTCTCACGTCCTACATGTCATGCAAATCTGCCACATAGCCCTAGGCTGAGCGGCACTGAGAAACCAAAACTGCTTTGCATTCCTCGTACAGAGTCATACCTTAAGACCCCATACTTACAGGAGAAAGTCGGCTTTCGTTCCTGCCTTAACTACAGCACAGTTGTTCCTCTTACACTGCAGGGTTTTAAAAGAAGCTAAGCCCCGATAAGGTACCTAGAGCGTTCCTTGGGAGAGGCAGTTGTCTACACGGAGAACTCCGTGCCAAGAAAACTTTATTCAGGGAAGGGACCAGTGTGTAGCTAGAGTGTATATTTACTTAGTAGAAATCACAAGGAGGTAGGCTGCGTGTTCGCTGGAAACGGGGACCTGATGGCACAGGCCTTGCCTTCCCATTTTGAATACTCAATTCATGCTGCCTTGAAACGACCTAAATAACAGTTTTAGGACTGGTCTCTTGTCACTGTAGGCAGGGCTTTGGGAAGGGCACGAGTGTTCTCTACATCAACAGGGTGCTTCCATAGCCTGGGAGGGAGCTCCTCCTGAGACGCTCTAGAGTTAAAAGGAAACTTGACGTGAGTCCTTTCCTCAAGGTAAAGCCTCGAATAGCCTGCCGAAGCGGAAGCTTGGAGCAGAGTCCTTGAAGCATTAGCTTTAGGTCTGTTTTCTTTTAAGGTTAGTAAGCTTTCAAGACACCGAGGACCTCGCGTAGGCACCCTATTCCCTGCAAGAACACCTAGTACCGGCAGGCTGCACTAGGCTGCTAAGAAACATCCAGGCCCGGAAACCTTTCCCAGTCACTCTGTGTATGCTGAGTGTAGGGCAACACACTGCACTCTTCCTTGGGAGAGCTGGATTTCCTCTGCACTCCAACATCTCCAGGAAATCTGTTCTCTCACGTCCTACATGTCATGCAAATCTGCCTCATAGCCCTAGGCTGAGCGGCACTGAGAAACCAAAACTGCTTTGCATTCCTCGTACAGAGTCATACCTTAAGACCCCATACTTACAGGAGAAAGTCGGCTTTCATTCCTGCCTTAACCACAGCACAGATGTTCCTCTTACACTGCAGGGTTTTAAAAGAAGCTAAGCCCCGATAAGGTACCTAGAGCGTTCCTTGGGAGAGGCAGTTGGCTACACGGAGAACTCCGTGCCAAGAAAACTTTATTCAGGGAAGGGACCAGTGTGTAGCTAGAGTGTATATATACTTAGTAGAAATCTCAAGGAGGTAGGCTGCGTGTTCGCCGGGAAAGGGGACCTAGTGGCCCAGGCCTTGCCTTCCCATTTTGAATGCTCCATTTATGCTGCTTTAGGACGGGTCTCTAGTCACTGTAGGCAGGGCATTGGGAAGTGCACGAGTGTTCTCTACATCAACAGGGTGCTTTCATAGCCTGGGAGGGAGCTCCTCCTGAGACGCTCTAGAGCTAAAAGGAAACTTGACGTGAGTCCTTTCCTCAAGGTAAAGCCTCGAATAGCCTGCCGAAGCGGAAGATTGGAGCAGAGTGCTTGAAGCATTAGCTTTAGGTGTGTTTTCTTTTAAGGTTGGTAAGCTTTCAGGACACCGAGGACCTCGCGTGGGCACCCTATTCCCTGCAAGAACACCTAGTTCCGGCAGGCTCCACAAGGCTGCTAAGAAACATCCAGGCCCGGAAACCTTTCCCAGTCACTCTGTGTATGCTGAGTGTAGAACAACACACTGCACTCTTCCTTGGGAGACCTACGTTTCCTCAGCACTCCAACATCTCCAGGAAATCTGTTCTCTCACGTCCTACATGTCATGCAATTCTGCCACATAGCCCTAGGCTGAGCGGCACTGAGAAACCAAAACTGCTTTGCATTCCTCGTACAGAGTCATACCTTAAGACCCCATACTTACAGGAGAAAGTCGGCTTTCATTCCTGCCTTAACCACAGCACAGTTGTTCCTCTTACACTGCAGGGTTTTAAAAGAAGCTAAGCCCCGATAAGGTACCTAGAGCGTTCCTTGGGAGAGGCAGTTGGCTACACGGAGAACTCCGTGCCAAGGTAACGTTATTCATGTAAGGGACCAGTGTGTAGCTAGAGTGTATATTTACTTAGTAGAAATCACAAGGAGGTAGGCTGCGTGTTCGCTGCAAACGGGGACCTGATGGCACAGGCCTTGCCTTCCCATTTTGAATACTCAATTCATGCTGCCTTGAAACTACCTAAATAACAGTTTTAGGACTGGTCTTTGTCACTGTAGGCAGGGCTCTGGGAAGGGCACGAGTGTTCTCTACATCAACAGGGTGCTTTCATAGCCTGGGTGGGAGCTCCTCCTGAGACGCTCTAGAGCTAAAAGGAAACTTGACGTGAGTCCTTTCCTCAAGGTAAAGCCTCGAATAGCCTGCCGAAGCGGAAGCTTGGAGCAGAGTCCTTGAAGCATTAGCTTTAGGTCTGTTTTCTTTTAAGGTTAGTAAGCTTTCAAGACACCGAGGACCTCGCGTAGGCACCCTATTCCCTGCAAGAACACCTAGTACCGGCAGGCTGCACTAGGCTGCTAAGAAACATCCAGGCCCGGAAACCTTTCCCAGTCACTCTGTGTATGCTGAGTGTAGAGCAACACACTGCACTCTTCCTTGGGAGAGCTGGATTTCCTCTGCACTCCAACATCTCCAGGAAATCTGTTCTCTCACGTCCTACATGTCATGCAAATCTGCCTCATAGCCCTAGGCTGAGCGGCACTGAGAAACCAAAACTGCTTTGCATTCCTCGTACAGAGTCATACCTTAAGACCCCATACTTACAGGAGAAAGTCGGCTTTCATTCCTGCCTTAACCACAGCACAGATGTTCCTCTTACACTGCAGGGTTTTAAAAGAAGCTAAGCCCCGATAAGGTACCTAGAGCGTTCCTTGGGAGAGGCAGTTGGCTACACGGAGAACTCCGTGCCAAGAAAACTTTATTCAGGGAAGGGACCAGTGTGTAGCTAGAGTGTATATATACTTAGTAGAAATCTCAAGGAGGTAGGCTGCGTGTTCGCCGGGAAAGGGGACCTAGTGGCCCAGGCCTTGCCTTCCCATTTTGAATGCTCCATTTATGCTGCTTTAGGACGGGTCTCTAGTCACTGTAGGCAGGGCATTGGGAAGTGCACGAGTGTTCTCTACATCAACAGGGTGCTTTCATAGCCTGGGAGGGAGCTCCTCCTGAGACGCTCTAGAGCTAAAAGGAAACTTGACGTGAGTCCTTTCCTCAAGGTAAAGCCTCGAATAGCCTGCCGAAGCGGAAGATTGGAGCAGAGTGCTTGAAGCATTAGCTTTAGGTCTGTTTTCTTTTAAGGTTAGTAAGCTTTCAAGACACCGAGGACCTCGCGTGGGCACCCTATTCCCTGCAAGAACACCTAGTACCGGCAGGCTGCACTAGGCTGCTAAGAAACATCCAGGCCCGGAAACCTTTCCCAGTCACTCTGTGTATGCTGAATGTAGGGCAACACACTGCACTCTTCCTTGGGAGAGCTGGATTTCCTCTGCACTCCAACATCTCCAGGAAATCTGTTCTCTCCCGTCCTACATGTCATGCAAATCTGCCTCATAGCCCTAGGCTGAGCGGCACTGAGAAACCAAAACTGCTTTGCATTCCTCATACAGAGTCATACCTTAAGACCCCATACTTACAGGAGAAAGTCGGCTTTCATTCCTGCCTTAACCACAGCACAGTTGTTCCTCTTACACTGCAGGGTTTTAAAAGAAGCTAAGCCCCGATAAGGTACCTAGAGCGTTCCTTGGGAGAGGCAGTTGGCTACACGGAGAACTCCGTGCCAAGGTAACGTTATTCATGTAAGGGACCAGTGTGTAGCTAGAGTGTATATTTACTTAGTAGAAATCACAAGGAGGTAGGCTGCGTGTTCGCTGCAAACGGGGACCTGATGGCACAGGACTTGCCTTCCCATTTTGAATACTCAATTCATGCTGCCTTGAAACTACCTAAATAACAGTTTTAGGACTGGTCTTTGTCACTGTAGGCAGGGCTCTGGGTAGGGAACGAGTGTTCTCTACATCAACAGGGTGCTTTCATAGCCTGGGAAGGAGCTCCTCCTGAGACGCTCTAGAGCTAAAAGGAAACTTGACGTGAGTCCTTTCCTCAAGGTAAAGCCTCGAATAGCCTGCCGAAGCGGAAGATTGGAGCAGAGTGCTTGAAGCATTAGCTTTAGGTCTGTTTTCTTTTAAGGTTAGTAAGCTTTCAAGACACCGAGGACCTCGCGTGGGCACCCTATTCCCTGCAAGAACACCTAGTTCCGGCAGGCTCCACAAGGCTGCTAAGAAACATCCATTCCCGGAAACCTTTCCCAGTCACTCTGTGTATGCTGAGTGTAGAGCAACACAGTGCACTCTTCCTTGGGAGAGCTGGATTTCCTCTGCACTCCAACATCTCCAGGAAATCTGTTCTCTCACGTCCTACATGTCATGCAAATCTGCCTCATAGCCCTAGGCTGAGCGGCACTGAGAAACCAAAACTGCTTTGCATTCCTCGTACAGAGTCATACCTTAAGACCCCATACTTACAGGAGAAAGTCGGCTTTCGTTCCTGCCTTAACCACAGCACAGTTGTTCCTCTTACACTGCAGGGTTTTAAAAGAAGCTAAGCCCCGATAAGGTACCTAGAGCGTTCCTTGGGAGAGGCAGTTGGCTACACGGAGAACTCCGTGCCAAGGTAACGTTATTCATGTAAGGGACCAGTGTGTAGCTAGAGTGTATATTTACTTAGTAGAAATCACAAGGAGGTAGGCTGCGTGTTCGCTGCAAACGGGGACCTGATGGCACAGGCCTTGCCTTCCCATTTTGAATACTCAATTCATGCTGCCTTGAAACTACCTAAATAACAGTTTTAGGACTGGTCTTTGTCACTGTAGGCAGGGCTCTGGGAAGGGAACGAGTGTTCTCTACATCAACAGGGTGCTTCCATAGCCTGGGAGGGAGCTCCTCCTGAGACGCTCTAGAGTTAAAAGGAAACTTGACGTGAGTCCTTTCCTCAAGGTAAAGCCTCGAATAGCCTGCCGAAGCGGAAGCTTGGAGCAGAGTCCTTGAAGCATTAGCTTTAGGTCTGTTTTCTTTTAAGGTTAGTAAGCTTTCAAGACACCGAGGACCTCGCGTAGGCACCCTATTCCCTGCAAGAACACCTAGTACCGGCAGGCTGCACTAGGCTGCTAAGAAACATCCAGGCCCGGAAACCTTTCCCAGTCACTCTGTGTATGCTGAGTGTAGAGCAACACACTGCACTCTTCCTTGGGAGAGCTGGATTTCCTCTGCACTCCAGCATCTCCAGGAAATCTGTTCTCTCCCGTCCTACATGTCATGCAAATCTGCCTCATAGCCCTAGGCTGAGCGGCACTGAGAAACCAAAACTGCTTTGCATTCCTCATACAGAGTCATACCTTAAGACCCCATACTTACAGGAGAAAGTCGGCTTTCATTCCTGCCTTAACCACAGCACAGTTGTTCCTCTTACACTGCAGGGTTTTAAAAGAAGCTAAGCCCCGATAAGGTACCTAGAGCGTTCCTTGGGAGAGGCAGTTGGCTACACGGAGAACTCCGTGCCAAGGTAACGTTATTCATGTAAGGGACCAGTGTGTAGCTAGAGTGTATATTTACTTAGTAGAAATCACAAGGAGGTAGGCTGCGTGTTCGCTGCAAACGGGGACCTGATGGCACAGGCCTTGCCTTCCCATTTTGAATACTCAATTCATGCTGCCTTGAAACTACCTAAATAACAGTTTTAGGACTGGTCTTTGTCACTGTAGGCAGGGCTCTGGGAAGGGCACGAGTGTTCTCTACATCAACAGGGTGCTTTCATAGCCTGGGTGGGAGCTCCTCCTGAGACGCTCTAGAGCTAAAAGGAAACTTGACGTGAGTCCTTTCCTCAAGGTAAAGCCTCGAATAGCCTGCCGAATCGGAAGATTGGAGCAGAGTGCTTGAAGCATTAGCTTTAGGTCTGTTTTCTTTTAAGGTTAGTAAGGTTTCAAGACACCGAGGACCTCGCGTGGGCACCCAATTCCCTGCAAGAACACCTAGTAGCAGCAGGCTGCACTAGGCTGCTAAGAAATATCCAGGCCTGAAAACATTTCCCAGTCACTCGGTGTATGCTGAGTGTAGGGCAACACACTGCACTCTTCCTTGGGAGATCTAGGTGTCCTCAGCACTCCAACAGCTCCAGGAAATCTGTTCTCTCACGTCCTACATGTCATGCAAATCTGCCTCATAGCCTTAGGCTGAGCGGCACTAAGGAACGAAAATTGCTTCGCATTCCTTGTACAGAGTCATATCTTACGACCCCATACTTACAGGAGAAAGTCGGCTTGCGTTCTGTCCTTAACCACAGCACAGATGTTCCTCTTACACTGCAGGGTTTTAGAAGAAGCTAAGCCCCGATAGCGTACTTAGAGCGTTCCTTGGAAGAGGCAGTTGGCTACACGGAGAACTCCGTGTCAAGGTAACGTTATTCAGGGAAGGGACCAGTGTGTAGCTACAGTGTATATTTACTTGGAGAAATCACCAGGAGGTAGGCTGCGTGTTCGCTGGAAACGGGGACCTGATGGCACAGGCCTTGCTTTCCCATTTTGAAAGCTCCATTCATGCTGCCTTGAAACTACCTAAAAAACAGTTTTAGGACGGGTCTCTAGTCGCTGTAGGCAGGGCTCTGGGAAGGGAACAAGTGTTCTCTACATCAACAGGGTGCTTTCATAGCCTGGGTGGGAGCTCCTCCTGAGAGGCTCTAGAGCTAAAAGGAAACTTGACGTGAGTCCTTTCCTCAAGGTAAAGCCTCGAATAGCCTGCCGAAGCGGAAGCTTGGAGCAGAGTCCTTGAAGCATTAGCTTTAGGTGTGTTTTCTTTTAAGGTTGGTAAGCTTTCAGGACACCGAGGACCTCGCGTAGGCACCCTATTCCCTGCAAGAACACCTAGTACCGGCAGGCTGCACTAGGCTGCTAAGAAACATCCAGGCCCGGAAACCTTTCCCAGTCACTCTGTGTATGCTGAATGTAGGGCAACACACTGCACTCTTCCTTGGGAGAGCTGGATTTCCTCTGCACTCCAACATCTCCAGGAAATCTGTTCTCTCCCGTCCTACATGTCATGCAAATCTGCCTCATAGCCCTAGGCTGAGCGGCACTGAGAAACCAAAACTGCTTTGCATTCCTCATACAGAGTCATACCTTAAGACCCCATACTTACAGGAGAAAGTCGGCTTTCATTCCTGCCTTAACCACAGCACAGTTGTTCCTCTTACACTGCAGGGTTTTAAAAGAAGCTAAGCCCCGATAAGGTACCTAGAGCGTTCCTTGGGAGAGGCAGTTTTCTACACGGAGAACTCCGTGCCAAGAAAACTTTATTCAGGGCAGGGACCAGTGTGTAGCTAGAGTGTATATTTACTTAGTAGAAATCACAAGGAGGTAGGCTGCGTGTTCGCTGGAAACGGGGACCTGATGGCACAGGACTTGCCTTCCCATTTTGAATACTCAATTCATGCTGCCTTGAAACTACCTAAATAACAGTTTTAAGACTGGTCTCTTGTCACTGTAGGCAGGGCTTTGGGAAGGGCACGAGCGTTCTCTACATCAACAGGGTGCTTTCATAGCCTGGGAGGGAGCTCCTCCTGAGACGCTCTAGAGCTAAAAGGAAACTTGACGTGAGTCCTTTCTTCAAGGTAAAGCCGCGAATAGCCTGCCGAATCGGAAGATTGGAGCAGAGTGCTTGAAGCATTAGCTTTAGGTCTGTTTTCTTTTAAGGTTAGTAAGCTTTCAAGACACCGAGGACCTCGCGTGGGCACCCTATTCCCTGCAAGAACACCTAGTTCCGGCAGGCTCCACAAGGCTGCTAAGAAACATCCAGGCCCGGAAACCATTCCCAGTCACTCTGTGTATGCTGAGTGTAGAGCAACACACTGCACTCTTCCTTGGGAGACCTAGGTTTCCTCAGCACTCCAATATCTCCAGGAAATCTGTTCTCTCACGTCCTACATGTCATGCAAATCTGCCACATAGCCCTAGGCTGAGCGGCACTGAGAAACCAAAACTGCTTTGCATTCCTCGTACAGAGTCATACCTTAAGACCCCATACTTACAGGAGAAAGTCGGCTTTCGTTCCTGCCTTAACTACAGCACAGTTGTTCCTCTTACACTGCAGGGTTTTAAAAGAAGCTAAGCCCCGATAAGGTACCTAGAGCGTTCCTTGGGAGAGGCAGTTGTCTACACGGAGAACTCCGTGCCAAGAAAACTTTATTCAGGGAAGGGACCAGTGTGTAGCTAGAGTGTATATTTACTTAGTAGAAATCACAAGGAGGTAGGCTGCGTGTTCGCTGGAAACGGGGACCTGATGGCACAGGCCTTGCCTTCCCATTTTGAATACTCAATTCATGCTGCCTTGAAACGACCTAAATAACAGTTTTAGGACTGGTCTCTTGTCACTGTAGGCAGGGCTTTGGGAAGGGCACGAGTGTTCTCTACATCAACAGGGTGCTTCCATAGCCTGGGAGGGAGCTCCTCCTGAGACGCTCTAGAGTTAAAAGGAAACTTGACGTGAGTCCTTTCCTCAAGGTAAAGCCTCGAATAGCCTGCCGAAGCGGAAGCTTGGAGCAGAGTCCTTGAAGCATTAGCTTTAGGTCTGTTTTCTTTTAAGGTTAGTAAGCTTTCAAGACACCGAGGACCTCGCGTAGGCACCCTATTCCCTGCAAGAACACCTAGTACCGGCAGGCTGCACTAGGCTGCTAAGAAACATCCAGGCCCGGAAACCTTTCCCAGTCACTCTGTGTATGCTGAGTGTAGGGCAACACACTGCACTCTTCCTTGGGAGAGCTGGATTTCCTCTGCACTCCAACATCTCCAGGAAATCTGTTCTCTCACGTCCTACATGTCATGCAAATCTGCCTCATAGCCCTAGGCTGAGCGGCACTGAGAAACCAAAACTGCTTTGCATTCCTCGTACAGAGTCATACCTTAAGACCCCATACTTACAGGAGAAAGTCGGCTTTCATTCCTGCCTTAACCACAGCACAGATGTTCCTCTTACACTGCAGGGTTTTAAAAGAAGCTAAGCCCCGATAAGGTACCTAGAGCGTTCCTTGGGAGAGGCAGTTGGCTACACGGAGAACTCCGTGCCAAGAAAACTTTATTCAGGGAAGGGACCAGTGTGTAGCTAGAGTGTATATATACTTAGTAGAAATCTCAAGGAGGTAGGCTGCGTGTTCGCCGGGAAAGGGGACCTAGTGGCCCAGGCCTTGCCTTCCCATTTTGAATGCTCCATTTATGCTGCTTTAGGACGGGTCTCTAGTCACTGTAGGCAGGGCATTGGGAAGTGCACGAGTGTTCTCTACATCAACAGGGTGCTTTCATAGCCTGGGAGGGAGCTCCTCCTGAGACGCTCTAGAGCTAAAAGGAAACTTGACGTGAGTCCTTTCCTCAAGGTAAAGCCTCGAATAGCCTGCCGAAGCGGAAGATTGGAGCAGAGTGCTTGAAGCATTAGCTTTAGGTGTGTTTTCTTTTAAGGTTGGTAAGCTTTCAGGACACCGAGGACCTCGCGTGGGCACCCTATTCCCTGCAAGAACACCTAGTTCCGGCAGGCTCCACAAGGCTGCTAAGAAACATCCAGGCCCGGAAACCTTTCCCAGTCACTCTGTGTATGCTGAGTGTAGAACAACACACTGCACTCTTCCTTGGGAGACCTACGTTTCCTCAGCACTCCAACATCTCCAGGAAATCTGTTCTCTCACGTCCTACATGTCATGCAATTCTGCCACATAGCCCTAGGCTGAGCGGCACTGAGAAACCAAAACTGCTTTGCATTCCTCGTACAGAGTCATACCTTAAGACCCCATACTTACAGGAGAAAGTCGGCTTTCATTCCTGCCTTAACCACAGCACAGTTGTTCCTCTTACACTGCAGGGTTTTAAAAGAAGCTAAGCCCCGATAAGGTACCTAGAGCGTTCCTTGGGAGAGGCAGTTGGCTACACGGAGAACTCCGTGCCAAGGTAACGTTATTCATGTAAGGGACCAGTGTGTAGCTAGAGTGTATATTTACTTAGTAGAAATCACAAGGAGGTAGGCTGCGTGTTCGCTGCAAACGGGGACCTGATGGCACAGGCCTTGCCTTCCCATTTTGAATACTCAATTCATGCTGCCTTGAAACTACCTAAATAACAGTTTTAGGACTGGTCTTTGTCACTGTAGGCAGGGCTCTGGGAAGGGCACGAGTGTTCTCTACATCAACAGGGTGCTTTCATAGCCTGGGTGGGAGCTCCTCCTGAGACGCTCTAGAGCTAAAAGGAAACTTGACGTGAGTCCTTTCCTCAAGGTAAAGCCTCGAATAGCCTGCCGAAGCGGAAGATTGGAGCAGAGTGCTTGAAGCATTAGCTTTAGGTCTGTTTTCTTTTAAGGTTAGTAAGGTTTCAAGACACCGAGGACCTCGCGTGGGCACCCAATTCCCTGCAAGAACACCTAGTAGCAGCAGGCTCCACTAGGCTGCTAAGAAATATCCAGGCCTGAAAACATTTCCCAGTCACTCTGTGTATGCTGAGTGTAGGGCAACACACTGCACTCTTCCTTGGGAGATCTAGGTGTCCTCAGCACTCCAACATCTCCAGGAAATCTGTTCTCTCACGTCCTACATGTCATGCAAATCTGCCTCATAGCCTTAGGCTGAGCGGCACTAAGGAACGAAAATTGCTTCGCATTCCTTGTACAGAGTCATATCTTACGACCCCATACTTACAGGAGAAAGTTGGCTTGCGTTCTGTCCTTAACCACAGCACAGATGTTCCTCTTACACTGCAGGGTTTTAGAAGAAGCTAAGCCCCGATAGCGTACTTAGAGCGTTCCTTGGAAGAGGCAGTTGGTTACACGGAGAACTCCGTGTCAAGGTAACGTTATTCAGGGAAGGGACCAGTGTGTAGCTACAGTGTATATTTACTTGGAGAAATCACCAGGAGGTAGGCTGCGTGTTCGCTGGAAACGGGGACCTGATGGCACAGGCCTTGCTTTCCCATTTTGAAAGCTCCATTCATGCTGCCTTGAAACTACCTAAAAAACAGTTTTAGGACGGGTCTCTAGTCGCTGTAGGCAGGGCTCTGGGAAGGGAACAAGTGTTCTCTACATCAACAGGGTGCTTTCATAGCCTGGGTGGGAGCTCCTCCTGAGACGCTCTAGAGCTAAAAGGAAACTTGACGTGAGTCCTTTCCTCAAGGTAAAGCCTCGAATAGCCTGCCGAAGCGGAAGCTTGGAGCAGAGTCCTTGAAGCATTAGCTTTAGGTGTGTTTTCTTTTAAGGTTGGTAAGCTTTCAGGACACCGAGGACCTCGCGTAGGCACCCTATTCCCTGCAAGAACACCTAGTACCGGCAGGCTGCACTAGGCTGCTAAGAAACATCCAGGCCCGGAAACCTTTCCCAGTCACTCTGTGTATGCTGAGTGTAGGGCAACACACTGCACTCTTCCTTGGGAGAGCTGGATTTCCTCTGCACTCCAACATCTCCAGGAAATCTGTTCTCTCACGTCCTACATGTCATGCAAATCTGCCTCATAGCCCTAGGCTGAGCGGCACTGAGAAACCAAAACTGCTTTGCATTCCTCGTACAGAGTCATACCTTAAGACCCCATACTTACAGGAGAAAGTCGGCTTTCGTTCCTGCCTTAACCACAGCACAGTTGTTCCTCTTACACTGCAGGGTTTTAAAAGAAGCTAAGCCCCGATAAGGTACCTAGAGCGTTCCTTGGGAGAGGCAGTTGGCTACACGGAGAACTCCGTGCCAAGGTAACGTTATTCATGTAAGGGACCAGTGTGTAGCTAGAGTGTATATTTACTTAGTAGAAATCACAAGGAGGTAGGCTGCGTGTTCGCTGCAAACGGGGACCTGATGGCACAGGCCTTGCCTTCCCATTTTGAATACTCAATTCATGCTGCCTTGAAACTACCTAAATAACAGTTTTAGGACTGGTCTTTGTCACTGTAGGCAGGGCTCTGGGAAGGGAACGAGTGTTCTCTACATCAACAGGGTGCTTCCATAGCCTGGGAGGGAGCTCCTCCTGAGACGCTCTAGAGTTAAAAGGAAACTTGACGTGAGTCCTTTCCTCAAGGTAAAGCCTCGAATAGCCTGCCGAAGCGGAAGCTTGGAGCAGAGTCCTTGAAGCATTAGCTTTAGGTCTGTTTTCTTTTAAGGTTAGTAAGCTTTCAAGACACCGAGGACCTCGCGTAGGTATCCTATTCCCTGCAAGAACACCTAGTACCGGCAGGCTGCACTAGGCTGCTAAGAAACATCCAGGCCCGGAAACCTTTCCCAGTCACTCTGTGTATGCTGAGTGTAGAGCAACACACTGCACTCTTCCTTGGGAGAGCTGGATTTCCTCTGCACTCCAACATCTCCAGGAAATCTGTTCTCTCCCGTCCTACATGTCATGCAAATCTGCCTCATAGCCCTAGGCTGAGCGGCACTGAGAAACCAAAACTGCTTTGCATTCCTCATACAGAGTCATACCTTAAGACCCCATACTTACAGGAGAAAGTCGGCTTTCATTCCTGCCTTAACCACAGCACAGTTGTTCCTCTTACACTGCAGGGTTTTAAAAGAAGCTAAGCCCCGATAAGGTACCTAGAGCGTTCCTTGGGAGAGGCAGTTGGCTACACGGAGAACTCCGTGCCAAGGTAACGTTATTCATGTAAGGGACCAGTGTGTAGCTAGAGTGTATATTTACTTAGTAGAAATCACAAGGAGGTAGGCTGCGTGTTCGCTGCAAACGGGGACCTGATGGCACAGGCCTTGCCTTCCCATTTTGAATACTCAATTCATGCTGCCTTGAAACTACCTAAATAACAGTTTTAGGACTGGTCTTTGTCACTGTAGGCAGGGCTCTGGGAAGGGCACGAGTGTTCTCTACATCAACAGGGTGCTTTCATAGCCTGGGTGGGAGCTCCTCCTGAGACGCTCTAGAGCTAAAAGGAAACTTGACGTGAGTCCTTTCCTCAAGGTAAAGCCTCGAATAGCCTGCCGAATCGGAAGATTGGAGCAGAGTGCTTGAAGCATTAGCTTTAGGTCTGTTTTCTTTTAAGGTTAGTAAGGTTTCAAGACACCGAGGACCTCGCGTGGGCACCCAATTCCCTGCAAGAACACCTAGTAGCAGCAGGCTGCACTAGGCTGCTAAGAAATATCCAGGCCTGAAAACATTTCCCAGTCACTCTGTGTATGCTGAGTGTAGGGCAACACACTGCACTCTTCCTTGGGAGATCTAGGTGTCCTCAGCACTCCAACAGCTCCAGGAAATCTGTTCTCTCACGTCCTACATGTCATGCAAATCTGCCTCATAGCCTTAGGCTGAGCGGCACTAAGGAACGAAAATTGCTTCGCATTCCTTGTACAGAGTCATATCTTACGACCCCATACTTACAGGAGAAAGTCGGCTTGCGTTCTGTCCTTAACCACAGCACAGATGTTCCTCTTACACTGCAGGGTTTTAGAAGAAGCTAAGCCCCGATAGCGTACTTAGAGCGTTCCTTGGAAGAGGCAGTTGGCTACACGGAGAACTCCGTGTCAAGGTAACGTTATTCAGGGAAGGGACCAGTGTGTAGCTACAGTGTATATTTACTTGGAGAAATCACCAGGAGGTAGGCTGCGTGTTCGCTGGAAACGGGGACCTGATGGCACAGGCCTTGCTTTCCCATTTTGAAAGCTCCATTCATGCTGCCTTGAAACTACCTAAAAAACAGTTTTAGGACGGGTCTCTAGTCGCTGTAGGCAGGGCTCTGGGAAGGGAACAAGTGTTCTCTACATCAACAGGGTGCTTTCATAGCCTGGGTGGGAGCTCCTCCTGAGACGCTCTAGAGCTAAAAGGAAACTTGACGTGAGTCCTTTCCTCAAGGTAAAGCCTCGAATAGCCTGCCGAAGCGGAAGCTTGGAGCAGAGTCCTTGAAGCATTAGCTTTAGGTGTGTTTTCTTTTAAGGTTGGTAAGCTTTCAGGACACCGAGGACCTCGCGTAGGCACCCTATTCCCTGCAAGAACACCTAGTACCGGCAGGCTGCACTAGGCTGCTAAGAAACATCCAGGCCCGGAAACCTTTCCCAGTCACTCTGTGTATGCTGAATGTAGGGCAACACACTGCACTCTTCCTTGGGAGAGCTGGATTTCCTCTGCACTCCAACATCTCCAGGAAATCTGTTCTCTCCCGTCCTACATGTCATGCAAATCTGCCTCATAGCCCTAGGCTGAGCGGCACTGAGAAACCAAAACTGCTTTGCATTCCTCGTACAGAGTCATACCTTAAGACCCCATACTTACAGGAGAAAGTCGGCTTTCATTCCTGCCTTAACCACAGCACAGTTGTTCCTCTTACACTGCAGGGTTTTAAAAGAAGCTAAGCCCCGATAAGGTACCTAGAGCGTTCCTTGGGAGAGGCAGTTGGCTACACGGAGAACTCCGTGCCAAGGTAACGTTATTCATGTAAGGGACCAGTGTGTAGCTAGAGTGTATATTTACTTAGTAGAAATCACAAGGAGGTAGGCTGCGTGTTCGCTGCAAACGGGGACCTGATGGCACAGGCCTTGCCTTCCCATTTTGAATACTCAATTCATGCTGCCTTGAAACTACCTAAATAACAGTTTTAGGACTGGTCTTTGTCACTGTAGGCAGGGCTCTGGGAAGGGAACGAGTGTTCTCTACATCAACAGGGTGCTTTCATAGCCTGGGAAGGAGCTCCTCCTGAGACGCTCTAGAGCTAAAAGGAAACTTGACGTGAGTCCTTTCCTCAAGGTAAAGCCTCGAATAGCCTGCCGAAGCGGAAGCTTGGAGCAGAGTCCTTGAAGCATTAGCTTTAGGTCTGTTTTCTTTTAAGGTTGGTAAGCTTTCAGGACACCGAGGACCTCGCGTAGGCACCCTATTCCCTGCAAGAACACCTAGTACCGGCAGGCTGCACTAGGCTGCTAAGAAACATCCAGGCCCGGAAACCTTTCCCAGTCACTCTGTGTATGCTGAGTGTAGGGCAACACACTGCACTCTTCCTTGGGAGAGCTGGATTTCCTCTGCACTCCAACATCTCCAGGAAATCTGTTCTCTCACGTCCTACATGTCATGCAAATCTGCCTCATAGCCCTAGGCTGAGCGGCACTGAGAAACCAAAACTGCTTTGCATTCCTCGTACAGAGTCATACCTTAAGACCCCATACTTACAGGAGAAAGTCGGCTTTCGTTCCTGCCTTAACCACAGCACAGTTGTTCCTCTTACACTGCAGGGTTTTAAAAGAAGCTAAGCCCCGATAAGGTACCTAGAGCGTTCCTTGGGAGAGGCAGTTGGCTACACGGAGAACTCCGTGCCAAGGTAACGTTATTCATGTAAGGGACCAGTGTGTAGCTAGAGTGTATATTTACTTAGTAGAAATCACAAGGAGGTAGGCTGCGTGTTCGCTGCAAACGGGGACCTGATGGCACAGGCCTTGCCTTCCCATTTTGAATACTCAATTCATGCTGCCTTGAAACTACCTAAATAACAGTTTTAGGACTGGTCTTTGTCACTGTAGGCAGGGCTCTGGGAAGGGAACGAGTGTTCTCTACATCAACAGGGTGCTTCCATAGCCTGGGAGGGAGCTCCTCCTGAGACGCTCTAGAGTTAAAAGGAAACTTGACGTGAGTCCTTTCCTCAAGGTAAAGCCTCGAATAGCCTGCCGAAGCGGAAGCTTGGAGCAGAGTCCTTGAAGCATTAGCTTTAGGTCTGTTTTCTTTTAAGGTTAGTAAGCTTTCAAGACACCGAGGACCTCGCGTAGGCACCCTATTCCCTGCAAGAACACCTAGTACCGGCAGGCTGCACTAGGCTGCTAAGAAACATCCAGGCCCGGAAACCTTTCCCAGTCACTCTGTGTATGCTGAGTGTAGAGCAACACACTGCACTCTTCCTTGGGAGAGCTGGATTTCCTCTGCACTCCAACATCTCCAGGAAATCTGTTCTCTCCCGTCCTACATGTCATGCAAATCTGCCTCATAGCCCTAGGCTGAGCGGCACTGAGAAACCAAAACTGCTTTGCATTCCTCATACAGAGTCATACCTTAAGACCCCATACTTACAGGAGAAAGTCGGCTTTCATTCCTGCCTTAACCACAGCACAGTTGTTCCTCTTACACTGCAGGGTTTTAAAAGAAGCTAAGCCCCGATAAGGTACCTAGAGCGTTCCTTGGGAGAGGCAGTTGGCTACACGGAGAACTCCGTGCCAAGGTAACGTTATTCATGTAAGGGACCAGTGTGTAGCTAGAGTGTATATTTACTTAGTAGAAATCACAAGGAGGTAGGCTGCGTGTTCGCTGCAAACGGGGACCTGATGGCACAGGCCTTGCCTTCCCATTTTGAATACTCAATTCATGCTGCCTTGAAACTACCTAAATAACAGTTTTAGGACTGGTCTTTGTCACTGTAGGCAGGGCTCTGGGAAGGGCACGAGTGTTCTCTACATCAACAGGGTGCTTTCATAGCCTGGGTGGGAGCTCCTCCTGAGACGCTCTAGAGCTAAAAGGAAACTTGACGTGAGTCCTTTCCTCAAGGTAAAGCCTCGAATAGCCTGCCGAATCGGAAGATTGGAGCAGAGTGCTTGAAGCATTAGCTTTAGGTCTGTTTTCTTTTAAGGTTAGTAAGGTTTCAAGACACCGAGGACCTCGCGTGGGCACCCAATTCCCTGCAAGAACACCTAGTAGCAGCAGGCTGCACTAGGCTGCTAAGAAATATCCAGGCCTGAAAACATTTCCCAGTCACTCTGTGTATGCTGAGTGTAGGGCAACACACTGCACTCTTCCTTGGGAGATCTAGGTGTCCTCAGCACTCCAACAGCTCCAGGAAATCTGTTCTCTCACGTCCTACATGTCATGCAAATCTGCCTCATAGCCTTAGGCTGAGCGGCACTAAGGAACGAAAATTGCTTCGCATTCCTTGTACAGAGTCATATCTTACGACCCCATACTTACAGGAGAAAGTCGGCTTGCGTTCTGTCCTTAACCACAGCACAGATGTTCCTCTTACACTGCAGGGTTTTAGAAGAAGCTAAGCCCCGATAGCGTACTTAGAGCGTTCCTTGGAAGAGGCAGTTGGCTACACGGAGAACTCCGTGTCAAGGTAACGTTATTCAGGGAAGGGACCAGTGTGTAGCTACAGTGTATATTTACTTGGAGAAATCACCAGGAGGTAGGCTGCGTGTTCGCTGGAAACGGGGACCTGATGGCACAGGCCTTGCTTTCCCATTTTGAAAGCTCCATTCATGCTGCCTTGAAACTACCTAAAAAACAGTTTTAGGACGGGTCTCTAGTCGCTGTAGGCAGGGCTCTGGGAAGGGAACAAGTGTTCTCTACATCAACAGGGTGCTTTCATAGCCTGGGTGGGAGCTCCTCCTGAGACGCTCTAGAGCTAAAAGGAAACTTGTCGTGAGTCCTTTCCTCAAGGTAAAGCCTCGAATAGCCTGCCGAAGCGGAAGCTTGGAGCAGAGTCCTTGAAGCATTAGCTTTAGGTGTGTTTTCTTTTAAGGTTGGTAAGCTTTCAGGACACCGAGGACCTCGCGTAGGCACCCTATTCCCTGCAAGAACACCTAGTACCGGCAGGCTGCACTAGGCTGCTAAGAAACATCCAGGCCCGGAAACCTTTCCCAGTCACTCTGTGTATGCTGAATGTAGGGCAACACACTGCACTCTTCCTTGGGAGAGCTGGATTTCCTCTGCACTCCAACATCTCCAGGAAATCTGTTCTCTCCCGTCCTACATGTCATGCAAATCTGCCTCATAGCCCTAGGCTGAGCGGCACTGAGAAACCAAAACTGCTTTGCATTCCTCATACAGAGTCATACCTTAAGACCCCATACTTACAGGAGAAAGTCGGCTTTCATTCCTGCCTTAACCACAGCACAGTTGTTCCTCTTACACTGCAGGGTTTTAAAAGAAGCTAAGCCCCGATAAGGTACCTAGAGCGTTCCTTGGGAGAGGCAGTTGGCTACACGGAGAACTCCGTGCCAAGGTAACGTTATTCATGTAAGGGACCAGTGTGTAGCTAGAGTGTATATTTACTTAGTAGAAATCACAAGGAGGTAGGCTGCGTGTTCGCTGCAAACGGGGACCTGATGGCACAGGCCTTGCCTTCCCATTTTGAATACTCAATTCATGCTGCCTTGAAACTACCTAAATAACAGTTTTAGGACTGGTCTTTGTCACTGTAGGCAGGGCTCTGGGAAGGGAACGAGTGTTCTCTACATCAACAGGGTGCTTTCATAGCCTGGGAAGGAGCTCCTCCTGAGACGCTCTAGAGCTAAAAGGAAACTTGACGTGAGTCCTTTCCTCAAGGTAAAGCCTCGAATAGCCTGCCGAAGCGGAAGCTTGGAGCAGAGTCCTTGAAGCATTAGCTTTAGGTCTGTTTTCTTTTAAGGTTGGTAAGCTTTCAGGACACCGAGGACCTCGCGTAGGCACCCTATTCCCTGCAAGAACACCTAGTACCGGCAGGCTGCACTAGGCTGCTAAGAAACATCCAGGCCCGGAAAACTTTCCCAGTCACTCTGTGTATGCTGAGTGTAGGGCAACACACTGCACTCTTCCTTGGGAGAGCTGGATTTCCTCTGCACTCCAACATCTCCAGGAAATATGTTCTCTCACGTCCTACATGTCATGCAAATCTGCCTCATAGCCCTAGGCTGAGCGGCACTGAGAAACCAAAACTGCTTTGCATTCCTCGTACAGAGTCATACCTTAAGACCCCATACTTACAGGAGAAAGTCGGCTTTCGTTCCTGCCTTAACTACAGCACAGTTGTTCCTCTTACACTGCAGGGTTTTAAAAGAAGCTAAGCCCCGATAAGGTACCTAGAGCGTTCCTTGGGAGAGGCAGTTGTCTACACGGAGAACTCCGTGCCAAGAAAACTTTATTCAGGGAAGGGACCAGTGTGTAGCTAGAGTGTATATTTACTTAGTAGAAATCACAAGGAGGTAGGCTGCGTGTTCGCTGCAAACGGGGACCTGATGGCACAGGCCTTGCCTTCCCATTTTGAATACTCAATTCATGCTGCCTTGAAACGACCTAAATAACAGTTTTAGGACTGGTCTCTTGTCACTGTAGGCAGGGCTTTGGGAAGGGCACGAGTGTTCTCTACATCAACAGGGTGCTTCCATAGCCTGGGAGGGAGCTCCTCCTGAGACGCTCTAGAGTTAAAAGGAAACTTGACGTGAGTCCTTTCCTCAAGGTAAAGCCTCGAATAGCCTGCCGAAGCGGAAGCTTGGAGCAGAGTCCTTGAAGCATTAGCTTTAGGTCTGTTTTCTTTTAAGGTTAGTAAGCTTTCAAGACACCGAGGACCTCGCGTAGGCACCCTATTCCCTGCAAGAACACCTAGTACCGGCAGGCTGCACTAGGCTGCTAAGAAACATCCAGGCCCGGAAACCTTTCCCAGTCACTCTGTGTATGCTGAGTGTAGGGCAACACACTGCACTCTTCCTTGGGAGAGCTGGATTTCCTCTGCACTCCAACATCTCCAGGAAATCTGTTCTCTCACGTCCTACATGTCATGCAAATCTGCCTCATAGCCCTAGGCTGAGCGGCACTGAGAAACCAAAACTGCTTTGCATTCCTCGTACAGAGTCATACCTTAAGACCCCATACTTACAGGAGAAAGTCGGCTTTCATTCCTGCCTTAACCACAGCACAGATGTTCCTCTTACACTGCAGGGTTTTAAAAGAAGCTAAGCCCCGATAAGGTACCTAGAGCGTTCCTTGGGAGAGGCAGTTGGCTACACGGAGAACTCCGTGCCAAGAAAACTTTATTCAGGGAAGGGACCAGTGTGTAGCTAGAGTGTATATATACTTAGTAGAAATCTCAAGGAGGTAGGCTGCGTGTTCGCCGGGAAAGGGGACCTAGTGGCCCAGGCCTTGCCTTCCCATTTTGAATGCTCCATTTATGCTGCTTTAGGACGGGTCTCTAGTCACTGTAGGCAGGGCATTGGGAAGTGCACGAGTGTTCTCTACATCAACAGGGTGCTTTCATAGCCTGGGAGGGAGCTCCTCCTGAGACGCTCTAGAGCTAAAAGGAAACTTGACGTGAGTCCTTTCCTCAAGGTAAAGCCTCGAATAGCCTGCCGAAGCGGAAGATTGGAGCAGAGTGCTTGAAGCATTAGCTTTAGGTCTGTTTTCTTTTAAGGTTAGTAAGCTTTCAAGACACCGAGGACCTCGCGTGGGCACCCTATTCCCTGCAAGAACACCTAGTACCGGCAGGCTCCACAAGGCTGCTAAGAAACATCCAGGCCCGGAAACCTTTCCCAGTCACTCTGTGTATGCTGAGTGTAGAACAACACACTGCACTCTTCCTTGGGAGACCTACGTTTCCTCAGCACTCCAACATCTCCAGGAAATCTGTTCTCTCACGTCCTACATGTCATGCAATTCTGCCACATAGCCCTCGGCTGAGCGGCACTGAGAAACCAAAACTGCTTTGCATTCCTCGTACAGAGTCATACCTTAAGACCCCATACTTACAGGAGAAAGTCGGCTTTCATTCCTGCCTTAACCACAGCACAGTTGTTCCTCTTACACTGCAGGGTTTTAAAAGAAGCTAAGCCCCGATAAGGTACCTAGAGCGTTCCTTGGGAGAGGCAGTTGGCTACACGGAGAACTCCGTGCCAAGGTAACGTTATTCATGTAAGGGACCAGTGTGTAGCTAGAGTGTATATTTACTTAGTAGAAATCACAAGGAGGTAGGCTGCGTGTTCGCTGCAAACGGGGACCTGATGGCACAGGCCTTGCCTTCCCATTTTGAATACTCAATTCATGCTGCCTTGAAACTACCTAAATAACAGTTTTAGGACTGGTCTTTGTCACTGTAGGCAGGGCTCTGGGAAGGGCACGAGTGTTCTCTACATCAACAGGGTGCTTTCATAGCCTGGGTGGGAGCTCCTCCTGAGACGCTCTAGAGCTAAAAGGAAACTTGACGTGAGTCCTTTCCTCAAGGTAAAGCCTCGAATAGCCTGCCGAACCGGAAGATTGGAGCAGAGTGCTTGAAGCATTAGCTTTAGGTCTGTTTTCTTTTAAGGTTAGTAAGGTTTCAAGACACCGAGGACCTCGCGTGGGCACCCAATTCCCTGCAAGAACACCTAGTAGCAGCAGGCTCCACTAGGCTGCTAAGAAATATCCAGGCCTGAAAACATTTCCCAGTCACTCTGTGTATGCTGAGTGTAGGGCAACACACTGCACTCTTCCTTGGGAGATCTAGGTGTCCTCAGCACTCCAACAGCTCCAGGAAATCTGTTCTCTCACGTCCTACATGTCATGCAAATCTGCCTCATAGCCTTAGGCTGAGCGGCACTAAGGAACGAAAATTGCTTCGCTTTCCTTGTACAGAGTCATATCTTACGACCCCATACTTACAGGAGAAAGTCGGCTTGCGTTCTGTCCTTAACCACAGCACAGATGTTCCTCTTACACTGCAGGGTTTTAGAAGAAGCTAAGCCCCGATAGCGTACTTAGAGCGTTCCTTGGAAGAGGCAGTTGGCTACACGGAGAACTCCGTGTCAAGGTAACGTTATTCAGGGAAGGGACCAGTGTGTAGCTACAGTGTATATTTACTTGGAGAAATCACCAGGAGGTAGGCTGCGTGTTCGCTGGAAACGGGGACCTGATGGCACAGGCCTTGCTTTCCCATTTTGAAAGCTCCATTCATGCTGCCTTGAAACTACCTAAAAAACAGTTTTAGGACGGGTCTCTAGTCGCTGTAGGCAGGGCTCTGGGAAGGGAACAAGTGTTCTCTACATCAACAGGGTGCTTTCATAGCCTGGGTGGGAGCTCCTCCTGAGACGCTCTAGAGCTAAAAGGAAACTTGACGTGAGTCCTTTCCTCAAGGTAAAGCCTCGAATAGCCTGCCGAAGCGGAAGCTTGGAGCAGAGTCCTTGAAGCATTAGCTTTAGGTGTGTTTTCTTTTAAGGTTGGTAAGCTTTCAGGACACCGAGGACCTCGCGTAGGCACCCTATTCCCTGCAAGAACACCTAGTACCGGCAGGCTGCACTAGGCTGCTAAGAAACATCCAGGCCCGGAAACCTTTCCCAGTCACTCTGTGTATGCTGAATGTAGGGCAACACACTGCACTCTTCCTTGGGAGAGCTGGATTTCCTCTGCACTCCAACATCTCCAGGAAATCTGTTCTCTCCCGTCCTACATGTCATGCAAATCTGCCTCATAGCCCTAGGCTGAGCGGCACTGAGAAACCAAAACTGCTTTGCATTCCTCATACAGAGTCATACCTTAAGACCCCATACTTACAGGAGAAAGTCGGCTTTCATTCCTGCCTTAACCACAGCACAGTTGTTCCTCTTACACTGCAGGGTTTTAAAAGAAGCTAAGCCCCGATAAGGTACCTAGAGCGTTCCTTGGGAGAGGCAGTTGGCTACACGGAGAACTCCGTGCCAAGGTAACGTTATTCATGTAAGGGACCAGTGTGTAGCTAGAGTGTATATTTACTTAGTAGAAATCACAAGGAGGTAGGCTGCGTGTTCGCTGCAAACGGGGACCTGATGGCACAGGCCTTGCCTTCCCATTTTGAATACTCAATTCATGCTGCCTTGAAACTACCTAAATAACAGTTTTAGGACTGGTCTTTGTCACTGTAGGCAGGGCTCTGGGAAGGGAACGAGTGTTCTCTACATCAACAGGGTGCTTCCATAGCCTGGGAGGGAGCTCCTCCTGAGACGCTCTAGAGCTAAAAGGAAACTTGACGTGAGTCCTTTCCTCAAGGTAAAGCCTCGAATAGCCTGCCGAAGCGGAAGCTTGGAGCAGAGTCCTTGAAGCATTAGCTTTAGGTCTGTTTTCTTTTAAGGTTAGTAAGCTTTCAAGACACCGAGGACCTCGCGTAGGCACCCTATTCCCTGCAAGAACACCTAGTACCGGCAGGCTGCACTAGGCTGCTAAGAAACATCCAGGCCCGGAAACCTTTCCCAGTCACTCTGTGTATGCTGAGTGTAGAGCAACACACTGCACTCTTCCTTGGGAGAGCTGGATTTCCTCTGCACTCCAACATCTCCAGGAAATCTGTTCTCTCACGTCCTACATGTCATGCAAATCTGCCTCATAGCCCTAGGCTGAGCGGCACTGAGAAACCAAAACTGCTTTGCATTCCTCGTACAGAGTCATACCTTAAGACCCCATACTTACAGGAGAAAGTCGGCTTTCATTCCTGCCTTAACCACAGCACAGATGTTCCTCTTACACTGCAGGGTTTTAAAAGAAGCTAAGCCCCGATAAGGTACCTAGAGCGTTCCTTGGGAGAGGCAGTTGGCTACACGGAGAACTCCGTGCCAAGAAAACTTTATTCAGGGAAGGGACCAGTGTGTAGCTAGAGTGTATATATACTTAGTAGAAATCTCAAGGAGGTAGGCTGCGTGTTCGCCGGGAAAGGGGACCTAGTGGCCCAGGCCTTGCCTTCCCATTTTGAATGCTCCATTTATGCTGCTTTAGGACGGGTCTCTAGTCACTGTAGGCAGGGCATTGGGAAGTGCACGAGTGTTCTCTACATCAACAGGGTGCTTTCATAGCCTGGGAGGGAGCTCCTCCTGAGACGCTCTAGAGCTAAAAGGAAACTTGACGTGAGTCCTTTCCTCAAGGTAAAGCCTCGAATAGCCTGCCGAAGCGGAAGATTGGAGCAGAGTGCTTGAAGCATTAGCTTTAGGTCTGTTTTCTTTTAAGGTTAGTAAGCTTTCAAGACACCGAGGACCTCGCGTGGGCACCCTATTCCCTGCAAGAACACCTAGTACCGGCAGGCTGCACTAGGCTGCTAAGAAACATCCAGGCCCGGAAACCTTTCCCAGTCACTCTGTGTATGCTGAATGTAGGGCAACACACTGCACTCTTCCTTGGGAGAGCTGGATTTCCTCTGCACTCCAACATCTCCAGGAAATCTGTTCTCTCCCGTCCTACATGTCATGCAAATCTGCCTCATAGCCCTAGGCTGAGCGGCACTGAGAAACCAAAACTGCTTTGCATTCCTCATACAGAGTCATACCTTAAGACCCCATACTTACAGGAGAAAGTCGGCTTTCATTCCTGCCTTAACCACAGCACAGTTGTTCCTCTTACACTGCAGGGTTTTAAAAGAAGCTAAGCCCCGATAAGGTACCTAGAGCGTTCCTTGGGAGAGGCAGTTGGCTACACGGAGAACTCCGTGCCAAGGTAACGTTATTCATGTAAGGGACCAGTGTGTAGCTAGAGTGTATATTTACTTAGTAGAAATCACAAGGAGGTAGGCTGCGTGTTCGCTGCAAACGGGGACCTGATGGCACAGGACTTGCCTTCCCATTTTGAATACTCAATTCATGCTGCCTTGAAACTACCTAAATAACAGTTTTAGGACTGGTCTTTGTCACTGTAGGCAGGGCTCTGGGTAGGGAACGAGTGTTCTCTACATCAACAGGGTGCTTTCATAGCCTGGGAAGGAGCTCCTCCTGAGACGCTCTAGAGCTAAAAGGAAACTTGACGTGAGTCCTTTCCTCAAGGTAAAGCCTCGAATAGCCTGCCGAAGCGGAAGATTGGAGCAGAGTGCTTGAAGCATTAGCTTTAGGTCTGTTTTCTTTTAAGGTTAGTAAGCTTTCAAGACACCGAGGACCTCGCGTGGGCACCCTATTCCCTGCAAGAACACCTAGTTCCGGCAGGCTCCACAAGGCTGCTAAGAAACATCCATTCCCGGAAACCTTTCCCAGTCACTCTGTGTATGCTGAGTGTAGAGCAACACAGTGCACTCTTCCTTGGGAGAGCTGGATTTCCTCTGCACTCCAACATCTCCAGGAAATCTGTTCTCTCACGTCCTACATGTCATGCAAATCTGCCTCATAGCCCTAGGCTGAGCGGCACTGAGAAACCAAAACTGCTTTGCATTCCTCGTACAGAGTCATACCTTAAGACCCCATACTTACAGGAGAAAGTCGGCTTTCGTTCCTGCCTTAACCACAGCACAGTTGTTCCTCTTACACTGCAGGGTTTTAAAAGAAGCTAAGCCCCGATAAGGTACCTAGAGCGTTCCTTGGGAGAGGCAGTTGGCTACACGGAGAACTCCGTGCCAAGGTAACGTTATTCATGTAAGGGACCAGTGTGTAGCTAGAGTGTATATTTACTTAGTAGAAATCACAAGGAGGTAGGCTGCGTGTTCGCTGCAAACGGGGACCTGATGGCACAGGCCTTGCCTTCCCATTTTGAATACTCAATTCATGCTGCCTTGAAACTACCTAAATAACAGTTTTAGGACTGGTCTTTGTCACTGTAGGCAGGGCTCTGGGAAGGGAACGAGTGTTCTCTACATCAACAGGGTGCTTCCATAGCCTGGGAGGGAGCTCCTCCTGAGACGCTCTAGAGTTAAAAGGAAACTTGACGTGAGTCCTTTCCTCAAGGTAAAGCCTCGAATAGCCTGCCGAAGCGGAAGCTTGGAGCAGAGTCCTTGAAGCATTAGCTTTAGGTCTGTTTTCTTTTAAGGTTAGTAAGCTTTCAAGACACCGAGGACCTCGCGTAGGCACCCTATTCCCTGCAAGAACACCTAGTACCGGCAGGCTGCACTAGGCTGCTAAGAAACATCCAGGCCCGGAAACCTTTCCCAGTCACTCTGTGTATGCTGAATGTAGGGCAACACACTGCACTCTTCCTTGGGAGAGCTGGATTTCCTCTGCACTCCAACATCTCCAGGAAATCTGTTCTCTCCCGTCCTACATGTCATGCAAATCTGCCTCATAGCCCTAGGCTGAGCGGCACTGAGAAACCAAAACTGCTTTGCATTCCTCATACAGAGTCATACCTTAAGACCCCATACTTACAGGAGAAAGTCGGCTTTCATTCCTGCCTTAACCACAGCACAGTTGTTCCTCTTACACTGCAGGGTTTTAAAAGAAGCTAAGCCCCGATAAGGTACCTAGAGCGTTCCTTGGGAGAGGCAGTTTTCTACACGGAGAACTCCGTGCCAAGAAAACTTTATTCAGGGCAGGGACCAGTGTGTAGCTAGAGTGTATATTTACTTAGTAGAAATCACAAGGAGGTAGGCTGCGTGTTCGCTGGAAACGGGGACCTGATGGCACAGGACTTGCCTTCCCATTTTGAATACTCAATTCATGCTGCCTTGAAACTACCTAAATAACAGTTTTAAGACTGGTCTCTTGTCACTGTAGGCAGGGCTTTGGGAAGGGCACGAGCGTTCTCTACATCAACAGGGTGCTTTCATAGCCTGGGAGGGAGCTCCTCCTGAGACGCTCTAGAGCTAAAAGGAAACTTGACGTGAGTCCTTTCTTCAAGGTAAAGCCGCGAATAGCCTGCCGAATTGGAAGATTGGAGCAGAGTGCTTGAAGCATTAGCTTTAGGTCTGTTTTCTTTTAAGGTTAGTAAGCTTTCAAGACACCGAGGACCTCGCGTGGGCACCCTATTCCCTGCAAGAACACCTAGTTCCGGCAGGCTCCACAAGGCTGCTAAGAAACATCCAGGCCCGGAAACCATTCCCAGTCACTCTGTGTATGCTGAGTGTAGAGCAACACACTGCACTCTTCCTTGGGAGACCTAGGTTTCCTCAGCACTCCAATATCTCCAGGAAATCTGTTCTCTCACGTCCTACATGTCATGCAAATCTGCCACATAGCCCTAGGCTGAGCGGCACTGAGAAACCAAAACTGCTTTGCATTCCTCGTACAGAGTCATACCTTAAGACCCCATACTTACAGGAGAAAGTCGGCTTTCGTTCCTGCCTTAACTACAGCACAGTTGTTCCTCTTACACTGCAGGGTTTTAAAAGAAGCTAAGCCCCGATAAGGTACCTAGAGCGTTCCTTGGGAGAGGCAGTTGTCTACACGGAGAACTCCGTGCCAAGAAAACTTTATTCAGGGAAGGGACCAGTGTGTAGCTAGAGTGTATATTTACTTAGTAGAAATCACAAGGAGGTAGGCTGCGTGTTCGCTGGAAACGGGGACCTGATGGCACAGGCCTTGCCTTCCCATTTTGAATACTCAATTCATGCTGCCTTGAAACGACCTAAATAACAGTTTTAGGACTGGTCTCTTGTCACTGTAGGCAGGGCTTTGGGAAGGGCACGAGTGTTCTCTACATCAACAGGGTGCTTCCATAGCCTGGGAGGGAGCTCCTCCTGAGACGCTCTAGAGTTAAAAGGAAACTTGACGTGAGTCCTTTCCTCAAGGTAAAGCCTCGAATAGCCTGCCGAAGCGGAAGCTTGGAGCAGAGTCCTTGAAGCATTAGCTTTAGGTCTGTTTTCTTTTAAGGTTAGTAAGCTTTCAAGACACCGAGGACCTCGCGTAGGCACCCTATTCCCTGCAAGAACACCTAGTACCGGCAGGCTGCACTAGGCTGCTAAGAAACATCCAGGCCCGGAAACCTTTCCCAGTCACTCTGTGTATGCTGAGTGTAGGGCAACACACTGCACTCTTCCTTGGGAGAGCTGGATTTCCTCTGCACTCCAACATCTCCAGGAAATCTGTTCTCTCACGTCCTACATGTCATGCAAATCTGCCTCATAGCCCTAGGCTGAGCGGCACTGAGAAACCAAAACTGCTTTGCATTCCTCGTACAGAGTCATACCTTAAGACCCCATACTTACAGGAGAAAGTCGGCTTTCATTCCTGCCTTAACCACAGCACAGATGTTCCTCTTACACTGCAGGGTTTTAGAAGAAGCTAAGCCCCGATAAGGTACCTAGAGCGTTCCTTGGGAGAGGCAGTTGGCTACACGGAGCACTCCGTGCCAAGAAAACTTTATTCAGGGAAGGGACCAGTGTGTAGCTAGAGTGTATATTTACTTAGTAGAAATCACAAGGAGGTAGGCTGCGTGTTCGCTGCAAACGGGGACCTGATGGCACAGGCCTTGCCTTCCCATTTTGAATACTCAATTCATGCTGCCTTGAAACGACCTAAATAACAGTTTTAGGACTGGTCTTTGTCACTGTAGGCAGGGCTCTGGGAAGGGCACGAGTGTTCTCTACATCAACAGGGTGCTTTCATAGCCTGGGTGGGAGCTCCTCCTGAGACGCTCTAGAGCTAAAAGGAAACTTGACGTGAGTCCTTTCCTCAAGGTAAAGCCTCGAATAGCCTGCCGAAGCGGAAGATTGGAGCAGAGTGCTTGAAGCATTAGCTTTAGGTCTGTTTTCTTTTAAGGTTAGTAAGGTTTCAAGACACCGAGGACCTCGCGTGGGCACCCAATTCCCTGCAAGAACACCTAGTAGCAGCAGGCTCCACTAGGCTGCTAAGAAATATCCAGGCCTGAAAACATTTCCCTGTCACTCTCTGTATGCTGAGTGTAGGGCAACACACTGCACTCTTCCTTGGGAGATCTAGGTGTCCTCAGCACTCCAACAGCTCCAGGAAATCTGTTCTCTCACGTCCTACATGTCATGCAAATCTGCCTCATAGCCTTAGGCTGAGCGGCACTAAGGAACGAAAATTGCTTCGCATTCCTTGTACAGAGTCATATCTTACGACCCCATACTTACAGGAGAAAGTCGGCTTGCGTTCTGTCCTTAACCACAGCACAGATGTTCCTCTTACACTGCAGGGTTTTAGAAGAAGCTAAGCCCCGATAGCGTACTTAGAGCGTTCCTTGGAAGAGGCAGTTGGTTACACGGAGAACTCCGTGTCAAGGTAACGTTATTCAGGGAAGGGACCAGTGTGTAGCTACAGTGTATATTTACTTGGAGAAATCACCAGGAGGTAGGCTGCGTGTTCGCTGGAAACGGGGACCTGATGGCACAGGCCTTGCTTTCCCATTTTGAAAGCTCCATTCATGCTGCCTTGAAACTACCTAAAAAACAGTTTTAGGACGGGTCTCTAGTCGCTGTAGGCAGGGCTCTGGGAAGGGAACAAGTGTTCTCTACATCAACAGGGTGCTTTCATAGCCTGGGTGGGAGCTCCTCCTGAGACGCTCTAGAGCTAAAAGGAAACTTGACGTGAGTCCTTTCCTCAAGGTAAAGCCTCGAATAGCCTGCCGAAGCGGAAGCTTGGAGCAGAGTCCTTGAAGCATTAGCTTTAGGTGTGTTTTCTTTTAAGGTTGGTAAGCTTTCAGGACACCGAGGACCTCGCGTAGGCACCCTATTCCCTGCAAGAACACCTAGTACCGGCAGGCTGCACTAGGCTGCTAAGAAACATCCAGGCCCGGAAACCTTTCCCAGTCACTCTGTGTATGCTGAATGTAGGGCAACACACTGCACTCTTCCTTGGGAGAGCTGGATTTCCTCTGCACTCCAACATCTCCAGGAAATCTGTTCTCTCCCGTCCTACATGTCATGCAAATCTGCCTCATAGCCCTAGGCTGAGCGGCACTGAGAAACCAAAACTGCTTTGCATTCCTCATACAGAGTCATACCTTAAGACCCCATACTTACAGGAGAAAGTCGGCTTTCATTCCTGCCTTAACCACAGCACAGTTGTTCCTCTTACACTGCAGGGTTTTAAAAGAAGCTAAGCCCCGATAAGGTACCTAGAGCGTTCCTTGGGAGAGGCAGTTGGCTACACGGAGAACTCCGTGCCAAGGTAACGTTATTCATGTAAGGGACCAGTGTGTAGCTAGAGTGTATATTTACTTAGTAGAAATCACAAGGAGGTAGGCTGCGTGTTCGCTGCAAACGGGGACCTGATGGCACAGGCCTTGCCTTCCCATTTTGAATACTCAATTCATGCTGCCTTGAAACTACCTAAATAACAGTTTTAGGACTGGTCTTTGTCACTGTAGGCAGGGCTCTGGGAAGGGAACGAGTGTTCTCTACATCAACAGGGTGCTTCCATAGCCTGGGAGGGAGCTCCTCCTGAGACGCTCTAGAGTTAAAAGGAAACTTGACGTGAGTCCTTTCCTCAAGGTAAAGCCTCGAATAGCCTGCCGAAGCGGAAGCTTGGAGCAGAGTCCTTGAAGCATTAGCTTTAGGTCTGTTTTCTTTTAAGGTTAGTAAGCTTTCAAGACACCGAGGACCTCGCGTAGGCACCCTATTCCCTGCAAGAACACCTAGTACCGGCAGGCTGCACTAGGCTGCTAAGAAACATCCAGGCCCGGAAACCTTTCCCAGTCACTCTGTGTATGCTGAGTGTAGAGCAACACACTGCACTCTTCCTTGGGAGAGCTGGATTTCCTCTGCACTCCAACATCTCCAGGAAATCTGTTCTCTCACGTCCTACATGTCATGCAAATCTGCCTCATAGCCCTAGGCTGAGCGGCACTGAGAAACCAAAACTGCTTTGCATTCCTCGTACAGAGTCATACCTTAAGACCCCATACTTACAGGAGAAAGTCGGCTTTCATTCCTGCCTTAACCACAGCACAGATGTTCCTCTTACACTGCAGGGTTTTAAAAGAAGCTAAGCCCCGATAAGGTACCTAGAGCGTTCCTTGGGAGAGGCAGTTGGCTACACGGAGAACTCCGTGCCAAGAAAACTTTATTCAGGGAAGGGACCAGTGTGTAGCTAGAGTGTATATATACTTAGTAGAAATCTCAAGGAGGTAGGCTGCGTGTTCGCCGGGA
>NW_026777968.1:0-63697 GCF_028023285.1 Balaenoptera ricei
CCATACCCTACGCCGTACCCGAACCCCTCCCCGAACCCCTACCCTAAGCCGTACCCTAACCCTAACCCTAAGCCTAACCCTAACCCTAGGCTACCCTTGACTGCTTCTGCCTCCAATAGATTTCCTAAGCACTAGTGTTTTAAGGAACAACTTAAAAAGAGAATCCTAATGTGATTTCTTTATAATGTATGTGTTCCTTATTTTATCCTAGTGTCTAAACTCTTCTCCATGGCTGGACCCGCAAATAATATTCCTTTACGTGCTAAGGGGTATCTAGAGAGTGGGATAGGTTTAATAACTACCCTAACCCTAACGCGTACCCTAACCCTAACCCCTACCCTAACCCTAACACGTACCCTAATCCTAACCCGTACCCTGAACCGAGCCCTAACCCTAACACTAACCCTAACCCTAACCCTAACCCATACCCTACGCCGTACCCGAACCCCTCCCCGAACCCGTACCCTAAGCCGTACCCTAAGCCTAACCCTAAGCCTAACCCTAACCCTAGGCTATCCTTGACTGCTTCTGCCTCCAATAGATTTCCTAAGCACTAGTGTTTGAAGGAACAGCTTAAAAAGAGAATCCTAATGTGATTTCTTTATAATGGGTGTGTTCCTTATCTTATCCTAGTGTCTAAACTCTTCTCCATGGCTGGACCCACAAATAATATTCCTTTACGTGCTAAGGGGTATCTAGAGAGTGGGATAGGTTTAATAACTACCCTAACCCTAACGCGTACCCTAACCCTAACCCCTACCCTAACCCTAAAACGTACCCTAATCCTAAACCGTACACTAAACCGAGCCCTAACCCTAACTCAAACCCTAACCCTAACCCAAACCCTACGCCGTACCCGAACCCCTCCCCGAACCCGTACCCTAAGCCGTACCCTAAGCCTAACCCTAAGCCTAACCCTAACCCTAGGCTACCCTTGACTGCTTCTGCCTCCAATAGATTTCCTAAGCACTAGTGTTTGAAGGAACAGCTTAAAAAGAGAATCCTAATGTGATTTCTTTATAATGGGTGTGTTCCTTATCTTATCCTAGTGTCTAAACTCTTCTCCATGGCTGGACCCCCAAATAATATTCCTTTACGTGCTAAGGGGTATCTAGAGAGTGGGATAGGTTTAATAACTACCCTAACCCTAACGCGTACCCTAACCCTAACCCCTACCGTAACCCTAAAACGTACCCTAATCCTAATCCGTACACTAAACAGAGCCCTAACCCTAACTCAAACCCTAACCCTAACCCATACCCTACGCCGTACCCGAACCCCTCCCCGAACCCGTACCCTAAGCCGTACCCTAAGCCTAACCCTAAGCCTAACCCTAACCCTAGGCTACCCTTGACTGCTTCTGCCTCCAATAGATTTCCTAAGCACTAGTGTTTGAAGGAACAGCTTAAAAAGAGAATCCTAATGTGATTTCTTTATAATGGGTGTGTTCCTTATCTTATCCTAGTGTCTAAACTCTTCTCCATGGCTGGACCCCCAAATAATATTCCTTTACGTGCTAAGGGGTATCTAGAGAGTGGGATAGGTTTAATAACTACCCTAACCCTAACGCGTACCCTAACCCTAACCCCTACCCTAACCCTAACACGTACCCTAATCCTAACCCGTACACTAAACCGAGCCCTAACCCTAACTCAAACCCTAACCCTAACCCATACCCTACACCGTACCCGAACCCCTCCCCGAACCCGTAGCCTAAGCCGTACCCTAAGCCTAACCCTAAGCCTAACCCTAACCCTAGGCTACCCTTGACTGCTTCTGCCTCCAATAGATTTCCTAAGCACTAGTGTTTGAAGGAACAGCTTAAAAAGAGAATCCTAATGGGATTTCTTTATAATGGGTGTGTTCCTTATCTTATCCTAGTGTCTAAACTCTTCTCCATGGCTGGACCCCCAAATAATATTCCTTTACGTGCTAAGGGGTATCTAGAGAGTGGGATAGGTTTAATAACTACCCTAACCCTAACACGTACCCTAACCCTAACCCCTACCCTAACCCTAACACGTACCCTAATCCTAACCCGTACCCTGAACCGAGCCCTAACCCTAACACTAACCCTAACCCTAACCCTAACCCATACCCTACGCCGTACCCGAACCCCTCCCCGAACCCGTACCCTAAGCCGTACCCTAAGCCTAACCCTAAGCCTAACCCTAACCCTAGGCTACCCTTGACTGCTTCTGCCTCCAATAGATTTCCTAAGCACTAGTGTTTTAAGGAACGGCTTAAAAACAGAATCCTAATGTGATTTCTTTATAATGGGTGTGTTCCTTATCTTATCCTAGTGTCTAAACTCTTCTCCATGGCTGGACCCTCAAATAATATTCCTTTACGTTCTAAGGGGTATCTAGAGAGTGGGATAGGTTTAATAACTACCCTAACCCTAACGCATACCCTAACCCTAACCCCTACCCTAACCCTAACACGTACCCTAATCCTAACCCGTACACTAAACCGAGCCCTAACCCTAACTCAAACCCTAACCCTAACCCATACCCTACGCCGTACCCGAACCCCTCCCCGAACCCGTAGCCTAAGCCGTACCCTAAGCCTAACCCTAAGCCTAACCCTAACCCTAGGCTACCCTTGACTGCTTCTGCCTCCAATAGATTTCCTAAGCACTAGTGTTTGAAGGAACAGCTTAAAAAGAGAATCCTAATGTGATTTCTTTATAATGGGTGTGTTCCTTATCTTATCCTAGTGTCTAAACTCTTCTCCATGGCTGGACCCTCAAATAATATTCCTTTACGTGCTAAGGGGTATCTAGAGATTGGGATAGGTTTAATAACTACCCTAACCCTAACGCGTACCCTAACCCTAACCCCTACCCTAACCCTAAAACGTACCCTAATCCTAAACCGTACACTAAACCGAGCCCTAACCCTAACTCAAACCCTAACCCTAACCCAAACCCTACGCCGTACCCGAACCCCTCCCCGAACCCGTACCCTAAGCCGTACCCTAAGCCTAACCCTAAGCCTAACCCTAACCCTAGGCTACCCTTGACTGCTTCTGCCTCCAATAGATTTCCTAAGCACTAGTGTTTGAAGGAACAGCTTAAAAAGAGAATCCTAATGTGATTTCTTTATAATGGGTGTGTTCCTTATCTTATCCTAGTGTCTAAACTCTTCTCCATGGCTGGACCCACAAATAATATTCCTTTACGTGCTAAGGGGTATCTAGAGAGTGGGATAGGTTTAATAACTACCCTAACCCTAACGCGTACCCTAACCCTAACCCCTACCCTAACCCTAAAACGTACCCTAATCCTAAACCGTACACTAAACAGAGCCCTAACCCTAACTCAAACCCTAACCCTAACCCATACCCTACGCCGTACCCGAACCCCTCCCCGAACCCGTACCCTAAGCCGTACCCTAAGCCTAACCCTAAGCCTAACCCTAACCCTAGGCTACCCTTGACTGCTTCTGCCTCCAATAGATTTCCTAAGCACTAGTGTTTGAAGGAACAGCTTAAAAAGAGAATCCTAATGTGATTTCTTTATAATGGGTGTGTTCCTTATCTTATCCTAGTGTCTAAACTCTTCTCCATGGCTGGACCCCCAAATAATATTCCTTTACGTGCTAAGGGGTATCTAGAGAGTGGGATAGGTTTAATAACTACCCTAACCCTAACACGTACCCTAATCCTAACCCGTACACTAAACCGAGCCCTAACCCTAACTCAAACCCTAACCCTAACCCATACCCTACACCGTACCCGAACCCCTCCCCGAACCCGTAGCCTAAGCCGTACCCTAAGCCTAACCCTAAGCCTAACCCTAACCCTAGGCTACCCTTGACTGCTTCTGCCTCCAATAGATTTCCTAAGCACTAGTGTTTGAAGGAACAGCTTAAAAAGAGAATCCTAATGGGATTTCTTTATAATGGGTGTGTTCCTTATCTTATCCTAGTGTCTAAACTCTTCTCCATGGCTGGACCCCCAAATAATATTCCTTTACGTGCTAAGGGGTATCTAGAGAGTGGGATAGGTTTAATAACTACCCTAACCCTAACACGTACCCTAACCCTAACCCCTACCCTAACCCTAACACGTACCCTAATCCTAACCCGTACCCTGAACCGAGCCCTAACCCTAAGACTAACCCTAACCCTAACCCTAACCCATACCCTACGCCGTACCCGAACCCCTCCCCGAACCCGTACCCTAAGCCGTACCCTAAGCCTAACCCTAAGCCTAACCCTAACCCTAGGCTACCCTTGACTGCTTCTGCCTCCAATAGATTTCCTAAGCACTAGTGTTTTAAGGAACGGCTTAAAAACAGAATCCTAATGTGATTTCTTTATAATGGGTGTGTTCCTTATTTATCCTAGTGTCTAAACTCTTCTCCATGGCTGGACCCCCAAATAATATTCCTTTACGTTCTAAGGGGTATCTAGAGAGTGGGATAGGTTTACTAACTACCCTAACCTAATGCGTACCCTAACCCTAACCCCTACCCTAACCCTAACACGTACCCTAATCCTAACCCGTACCCTAAACCGAGCCCTAACCCTAACACGAACCCTAACACTAACCCTAACCCATACCCTACGCCGTACCCGAACCCCTCCCCGAACCCCTACCCTAAGCCGTACCCTAACCCTAACCCTAAGCCTAACCCTAACCCTAGGCTACCCTTGACTGCTTCTGCCTCCAATAGATTTCCTAAGCACTAGTGTTTTAAGGAACAACTTAAAAAGAGAATCCTAATGTGATTTCTTTATAATGTATGTGTTCCTTATTTTATCCTAGTGTCTAAACTCTTCTCCATGGCTGGACCCGCAAATAATATTCCTTTACGTGCTAAGGGGTATCTAGAGAGTGGGATAGGTTTAATAACTACCCTAACCCTAACGCGTACCCTAACCCTAACCCCTACCCTAACCCTAACACGTACCCTAATCCTAACCCGTACCCTGAACCGAGCCCTAACCCTAACACTAACCCTAACCCTAACCCTAACCCATACCCTACGCCGTACCCGAACCCCTCCCCGAACCCGTACCCTAAGCCGTACCCTAAGCCTAACCCTAAGCCTAACCCTAACCCTAGGCTACCCTTGACTGCTTCTGCCTCCAATAGATTTCCTAAGCACTAGTGTTTGAAGGAACAGCTTAAAAAGAGAATCCTAATGTGATTTCTTTATAATGGGTGTGTTCCTTATCTTATCCTAGTGTCTAAACTCTTCTCCATGGCTGGACCCACAAATAATATTCCTTTACGTGCTAAGGGGTATCTAGAGAGTGGGATAGGTTTAATAACTACCCTAACCCTAACGCGTACCCTAACCCTAACCCCTACCCTAACCCTAAAACGTACCCTAATCCTAAACCGTACACTAAACCGAGCCCTAACCCTAACTCAAACCCTAACCCTAACCCAAACCCTACGCCGTACCCGAACCCCTCCCCGAACCCGTACCCTAAGCCGTACCCTAAGCCTAACCCTAAGCCTAACCCTAACCCTAGGCTACCCTTGACTGCTTCTGCCTCCAATAGATTTCCTAAGCACTAGTGTTTGAAGGAACAGCTTAAAAAGAGAATCCTAATGTGATTTCTTTATAATGGGTGTGTTCCTTATCTTATCCTAGTGTCTAAACTCTTCTCCATGGCTGGACCCCCAAATAATATTCCTTTACGTGCTAAGGGGTATCTAGAGAGTGGGATAGGTTTAATAACTACCCTAACCCTAACGCGTACCCTAACCCTAACCCCTACCCTAACCCTAACACGTACCCTAATCCTAACCCGTACACTAAACCGAGCCCTAACCCTAACTCAAACCCTAACCCTAACCCATACCCTACACCGTACCCGAACCCCTCCCCGAACCCGTAGCCTAAGCCGTACCCTAAGCCTAACCCTAAGCCTAACCCTAACCCTAGGCTACCCTTGACTGCTTCTGCCTCCAATAGATTTCCTAAGCACTAGTGTTTGAAGGAACAGCTTAAAAAGAGAATCCTAATGGGATTTCTTTATAATGGGTGTGTTCCTTATCTTATCCTAGTGTCTAAACTCTTCTCCATGGCTGGACCCCCAAATAATATTCCTTTACGTGCTAAGGGGTATCTAGAGAGTGGGATAGGTTTAATAACTACCCTAACCCTAACACGTACCCTAAACCTAACCCCTACCCTAACCCTAACACGTACCCTAATCCTAACCCGTACCCTGAACCGAGCCCTAACCCTAAGACTAACCCTAACCCTAACCCTAACCCATACCCTACGCCGTACCCGAACCCCTCCCCGAACCCGTACCCTAAGCCGTACCCTAAGCCTAACCCTAAGCCTAACCCTAACCCTAGGCTACCCTTGACTGCTTCTGCCTCCAATAGATTTCCTAAGCACTAGTGTTTTAAGGAACGGCTTACAAACAGAATCCTAATGTGATTTCTTTATAATGGGTGTGTTCCTTATTTATCCTAGTGTCTAAACTCTTCTCCATGGCTGGACCCCCAAATAATATTCCTTTACGTTCTAAGGGGTATCTAGAGAGTGGGATAGGTTTACTAACTACCCTAACCTAATGCGTACCCTAACCCTAACCCCTACCCTAACCCTAACACGTACCCTAATCCTAACCCGTACCCTAAACCGAGCCCTAACCCTAACACGAACCCTAACACTAACCCTAACCCATACCCTACGCCGTACCCGAACCCCTCCCCGAACCCCTACCCTAAGCCGTACCCTAACCCTAACCCTAAGCCTAACCCTAACCCTAGGCTACCCTTGACTGCTTCTGCCTCCAATAGATTTCCTAAGCACTAGTGTTTTAAGGAACAACTTAAAAAGAGAATCCTAATGTGATTTCTTTATAATGTATGTGTTCCTTATTTTATCCTAGTGTCTAAACTCTTCTCCATGGCTGGACCCGCAAATAATATTCCTTTACGTGCTAAGGGGTATCTAGAGAGTGGGATAGGTTTAATAACTACCCTAACCCTAACGCGTACCCTAACCCTAACCCCTACCCTAACCCTAACACGTACCCTAATCCTAACCCGTACCCTGAACCGAGCCCTAACCCTAACACTAACCCTAACCCTAACCCTAACCCATACCCTACGCCGTACCCGAACCCCTCACCGAACCCGTACCCTAAGCCGTACCCTAAGCCTAACCCTAAGCCTAACCCTAACCCTAGGCTACCCTTGACTGCTTCTGCCTCCAATAGATTTCCTAAGCACTAGTGTTTGAAGAAACAGCTTAAAAAGAGAATCCTAATGTGATTTCTTTATAATGGGTGTGTTCCTTATCTTATCCTAGTGTCTAAACTCTTCTCCATGGCTGGACCCCCAAATAATATTCCTTTACGTGCTAAGGGGTATCTAGAGAGTGGGATAGGTTTAATAACTACCCTAACCCTAACACGTACCCTAACCCTAACCCCTACCCTAACCCTAACACGTACCCTAATCCTAACCCGTACCCTGAACCGAGCCCTAACCCTAACACTAACCCTAACCCTAACCCTAACCCATACCCTACGCCGTACCCGAACCCCTCCCCGAACCCGTACCCTAAGCCGTACCCTAAGCCTAACCCTAAGCCTAACCCTAACCCTAGGCTACCCTTGACTGCTTCTGCCTCCAATAGATTTCCTAAGCACTAGTGTTTGAAGGAACAGCTTAAAAAGAGAATCCTAATGTGATTTCTTTATAATGGGTGTGTTCCTTATCTTATCCTAGTGTCTAAACTCTTCTCCATGGCTGGACCCCCAAATAATATTCCTTTACGTGCTAAGGGGTATCTAGAGAGTGGGATAGGTTTACTAACTACCCTAACCCTAATGCGTACCCTAACCCTAACCCCTACCCTAACCCTACCACTTACCCTAATCCTAACCCGTACCCTAAACCGAGCCCTAACCCTAACACGAACCCTAACCCTAACCCTAACCCATACCCTACGCCGTACCCGAACCCCTCCCCGAACCCCTACCCTAAGCCGTACCCTAACCCTAAACCTAAGCCTAACCCTAACCCTAGGCTACCCTTGACTGCTTCTGCCTCCAATAGATTTCCTAAGCACTAGTGTTTTAAGGAACAGCTTAAAAAGAGAATCCTAATGTGATTTCTTTATAATGTATGTGTTCCTTATTTTATCCTAGTGTCTAAACTCTTCTCCATGGCTGGACCCGCAAATAATATTCCTTTACGTGCTAAGGGGTATCTAGAGAGTGGGATAGGTTTAATAACTACCCTAACCCTAACGCGTACCCTAACCCTAACCCCTACCCTAACCCTAACACGTACCCTAATCCTAACCCGTACCCTAAACCGAGCCCTAACCCTAACACTAACCCTAAACCTAACCCTAACCCATACCCTACACCGTACCCGAACCCCTCCCCAAACCCGTACCCTAAGCCGTACCCTAAGCCTAACCCTAAGCCTAACCCTAACCCTAGGCTACCCTTGACTGCTTCTGCCTCCAATAGATTTCCTAAGCACTAGTGTTTGAAGAAACAGCTTAAAAAGAGAATCCTAATGTGATTTCTTTATAATGGGTGTGTTCCTTATCTTATCCTAGTGTCTAAACTCTTCTCCATGGCTGGACCCCCAAATAATATTCCTTTACGTGCTAAGGGGTATCTAGAGAGTGGGATAGGTTTAATAACTACCCTAACCCTAACACGTACCCTAACCCTAACCCCTACCCTAACCCTAACACGTACCCTAATCCTAACCCGTACCCTGAACCGAGCCCTAACCCTAACACTAACCCTAACCCTAACCCTAACCCATACCCTACGCCGTACCCGAACCCCTCCCCGAACCCGTACCCTAAGCCGTACCCTAAGCCTAACCCTAAGCCTAACCCTAACCCTAGGCTACCCTTGACTGCTTCTGCCTCCAATAGATTTCCTAAGCACTAGTGTTTGAAGGAACAGCTTAAAAAGAGAATCCTAATGTGATTTCTTTATAATGGGTGTGTTCCTTATCTTATCCTAGTGTCTAAACTCTTCTCCATGGCTGGACCCCCAAATAATATTCCTTTACGTGCTAAGGGGTATCTAGAGAGTGGGATAGGTTTAATAACTACCCTAACCCTAATGCGTACCCTAACCCTAACCCCTACCCTAACCCTACCACTTACCCTAATCCTAACCCGTACCCTAAACCGAGCCCTAACCCTAACACGAACCCTAACCCTAACCCTAACCCATACCCTACGCCGTACCCGAACCCCTCCCCGAACCCCTACCCTAAGCCGTACCCTAACCCTAAACCTAAGCCTAACCCTAACCCTAGGCTACCCTTGACTGCTTCTGCCTCCAATAGATTTCCTAAGCACTAGTGTTTTAAGGAACAGCTTAAAAAGAGAATCCTAATGTGATTTCTTTATAATGTATGTGTTCCTTATTTTATCCTAGTGTCTAAACTCTTCTCCATGGCTGGACCCGCAAATAATATTCCTTTACGTGCTAAGGGGTATCTAGAGAGTGGGATAGGTTTAATAACTACCCTAACCCTAACGCGTACCCTAACCCTAACCCCTACCCTAACCCTAACACGTACCCTAATCCTAACCCGTACCCTAAACCGAGCCCTAACCCTAACACTAACCCTAAACCTAACCCTAACCCATACCCTACACCGTACCCGAACCCCTCCCCAAACCCGTACCCTAAGCCGTACCCTAAGCCTAACCCTAAGCCTAACCCTAACCCTAGGCTACCCTTGACTGCTTCTGCCTCCAACAGATTTCCTAAGCACTAGTGTTTGAAGGAACAGCTTAAAAAGAGAATCCTAATGTGATTTCTTTATTATGGGTGTGTTCCTTATCTTATCCTAGTGTCTAAACTCTTCTCCATGGCTGGACCCCCAAATAATATTCCTTTACGTGCTAAGGGGTATCTAGAGAGTGGGATAGGTTTAATAACTACCCTAACCCTAACGCGTACCCTAACCCTAACCCCTACCCTAACCCTAACACGTACCCTAATCCTAACCCGTACCCTAAACCGAGCCCTAACCCTAACACTAACCCTAACCCTAACCCTAACCCATACCCTACGCCGTACCCGAACCCCTCCCCGAACCCGTAGCCTAAGCCGTACCCTAAGCCTAACCCTAAGCCTAACCCTAACCCTAGGCTACCCTTGACTGCTTCTGCCTCCAATAGATTTCCTAAGCACTAGTGCTTTAAGGAAAAGCTTAAAAAGAGAATCCTAATGTGATTTCTTTATAATGGGTGTGTTCCTTATCTTATCCTAGTGTCTAAACTCTTCTCCATGGCTGGACCCCCAAATAATATTCCTTTACGTGCTAAGGGGTATCTAGAGAGTGGGATAGGTTTAATAACTACCCTAACCCTAACGCGTACCCTAACCCTAACCCCTACCCTAACCCTAACACGTACCCTAATCGTAACCCGTACCCTAAACCGAGCCCTAACCCTAACACTAACCCTAACCCTAACCCTAACCCATACCCTACACCGTACCTGAACCCCTCCCCGAACCCGTACCCTAAGCAGTACCCTAACCCTAACCCTAAGCCTAACCCTAACCCTAGGCTACCCTTGACTGCTTCTGCCTCCAATAGATTTCCTAAGCACTAGTGTTTGAAGGAACAGCTTAAAAAGAGAATCCTAATGTGATTTCTTTATAATGGGTGTGTTCCTTATCTTATCCTAGTGTCTAAACTCTTCTCCATGGCTGGACCCCCAAATAATATTCCTTTACGTGCTAAGGGGTATCTAGAGAGTGGGATAGGTTTACTAACTACCCTAACCCTAACGTGTACCCTAACCCTAACCCCTACCCTAACCCTAACACGTACCCTAATCCTAACCCGTACCCTAAAACGAGCCCTAACCCTAACACTAACCCTAACCCTAACCCTAACCCATACTCTACGCCGTACCCGAACCCCTCCCCGAACCCCTACCCTAAGCCATACCCTAACCCTAACCCTAAGCCTAACCCTAACCCTAGGCTACCCTTGACTGCTTCTGCCTCCAATAGATTTCCTAAGCACTAGTGTTTGAAGGAACAGCTTAAAAAGAGAATCCTAATGTGATTTCTTTATAATGGGTGTGTTCCTTATCTTATCCTAGTGTCTAAACTCTTCTCCATGGCTGGTCCCCCAAATAATATTGCTTTACGTGCTAAGGGGTATCTAGAGAGTGGGATAGGTTTAATAACTACCCTAACCCTAACGCGTACCCTAACCCTAACCCCTACCCTAACCCTAACACGTACCCTAATCCTAACCCGTACCCTGAACCGAGCCCTAACCCTAACACTAACCCTAACCCTAACCCTAACCCATACCCTACGCCGTACCCGAACCCCTCCCCGAACCCGTACCCTAAGCCGTACCCTAAGCCTAACCCTAACCCTAGGCTACCCTTGACTGCTTCTGCCTCCAATAGATTTCCTAAGCACTAGTGTTTTAAGGAACGGCTTAAAAACAGAATCCTAATGTGATTTCTTTATAATGGGTGTGTTCCTTATCTTATCCTAGTGTCTAAACTCTTCTCCATGGCTAGACCCCCAAATAATATTCCTTTACGTGCTAAGGGGTATCTAGAGAGTGGGATAGGTTTAATAACTACCCTAACCCTAACGCGTACCCTAACCCTAACCCCTACCCTAACCCTAACACGTACCCTAATCCTAACCCGTACCCTAAACTGAGCCCTAACCCTAACACTAACCCTAACCCTAACCCTAACCCATACCCTACGCCATTCCCGAACCCCTCCCCGAACCCATACCCTAAGCCGTACCCTAAGCCTAACCCTAAGCCTAACCCTAACCCTAGGCTACCCTTGACTGCTTCTGCCTCCAATAGATTTCCTAAGCACTAGTGTTTGAAGGAACAGCTTAAAAAGAGAATCCTAATGGGATTTCTTTATAATGGGTGTGTTCCTTATCTTATCCTAGTGTCTAAACTCTTCTCCATGGCTGGACCCCCAAATAATATTCCTTTACGTGCTAAGGGGTATCTAGAGAGTGGGATAGGTTTAATAACTACCCTAACCCTAACACGTACCCTAACCCTAACCCCTACCCTAACCCTAACACGTACCCTAATCCTAACCCGTACCCTGAACCGAGCCCTAACCCTAAGACTAACCCTAACCCTAACCCTAACCCATACCCTACGCCGTACCCGAACCCCTCCCCGAACCCGTACCCTAAGCCGTACCCTAAGCCTAACCCTAAGCCTAACCCTAACCCTAGGCTACCCTTGACTGCTTCTGCCTCCAATAGATTTCCTAAGCACTAGTGTTTTAAGGAACGGCTTACAAACAGAATCCTAATGTGATTTCTTTATAATGGGTGTGTTCCTTATTTATCCTAGTGTCTAAACTCTTCTCCATGGCTGGACCCCCAAATAATATTCCTTTACGTTCTAAGGGGTATCTAGAGAGTGGGATAGGTTTACTAACTACCCTAACCTAATGCGTACCCTAACCCTAACCCCTACCCTAACCCTAACACGTACCCTAATCCTAACCTGTACCCTAAACCGAGCCCTAACCCTAACACGAACCCTAACACTAACCCAAACCCATACCCTACGCCGTACCCGAACCCCTCCCCGAACCCCTACCCTAAGCCGTACCCTAACCCTAACCCTAAGCCTAACCCTAACCCTAGGCTACCCTTGACTGCTTCTGCCTCCAATAGATTTCCTAAGCACTAGTGTTTGAAGGAACAACTTAAAAAGAGAATCCTAATGTGATTTCTTTATAATGGGTGTGTTCCTTATTTTATCCTATTGTCTAAACTCTTCTCCATGGCTGGACCCGCAAATAATATTCCTTTACGTGCTAAGGGGTATCTAGAGAGTGGGATAGGTTTAATAACTACCCTAACCCTAACGCGTACCCTAACCCTAACCCCTACCCTAACCCTAACACGTACCCTAATCCTAACCCGTACCCTGAACCGAGCCCTAACCCTAACACTAACCCTAACCCTAACCCTAACCCATACCCTACGCCGTACCCGAACCCCTCCCCGAACCCGTACCCTAAGCCGTACCCTAAGCCTAACCCTAACCCTAGGCTACCCTTGACTGCTTCTGCCTCCAATAGATTTCCTAAGCACTAGTGTTTTAAGGAACGGCTTAAAAACAGAATCCTAATGTGATTTCTTTATAATGGGTGTGTTCCTTATCTTATCCTAGTGTCTAAACTCTTCTCCATGGCTAGACCCCCAAATAATATTCCTTTACGTGCTAAGGGGTATCTAGAGAGTGGGATAGGTTTAATAACTACCCTAACCCTAACGCGTACCCTAACCCTAACCCCTACCCTAACCCTAACACGTACCCTAATCCTAACCCGTACCCTAAACTGAGCCCTAACCCTAACACTAACCCTAACCCTAACCCTAACCCATACCCTACGCCATTCCCGAACCCCTCCCCGAACCCATACCCTAAGCCGTACCCTAAGCCTAACCCTAAGCCTAACCCTAACCCTAGGCTACCCTTGACTGCTTCTGCCTCCAATAGATTTCCTAAGCACTAGTGTTTGAAGGAACAGCTTAAAAAGAGAATCCTAATGGGATTTCTTTATAATGGGTGTGTTCCTTATCTTATCCTAGTGTCTAAACTCTTCTCCATGGCTGGACCCCCAAATAATATTCCTTTACGTGCTAAGGGGTATCTAGAGAGTGGGATAGGTTTAATAACTACCCTAACCCTAACACGTACCCTAACCCTAACCCCTACCCTAACCCTAACACGTACCCTAATCCTAACCCGTACCCTGAACCGAGCCCTAACCCTAAGACTAACCCTAACCCTAACCCTAACCCATACCCTACGCCGTACCCGAACCCCTCCCCGAACCCGTACCCTAAGCCGTACCCTAAGCCTAACCCTAAGCCTAACCCTAACCCTAGGCTACCCTTGACTGCTTCTGCCTCCAATAGATTTCCTAAGCACTAGTGTTTTAAGGAACGGCTTACAAACAGAATCCTAATGTGATTTCTTTATAATGGGTGTGTTCCTTATTTATCCTAGTGTCTAAACTCTTCTCCATGGCTGGACCCCCAAATAATATTCCTTTACGTTCTAAGGGGTATCTAGAGAGTGGGATAGGTTTACTAACTACCCTAACCTAATGCGTACCCTAACCCTAACCCCTACCCTAACCCTAACACGTACCCTAATCCTAACCCGTACCCTAAACCGAGCCCTAACCCTAACACGAACCCTAACACTAACCCTAACCCATACCCTACGCCGTACCCGAACCCCTCCCCGAACCCCTACCCTAAGCCGTACCCTAACCCTAACCCTAAGCCTAACCCTAACCCTAGGCTACCCTTGACTGCTTCTGCCTCCAATAGATTTCCTAAGCACTAGTGTTTGAAGGAACAGCTTAAAAAGAGAATCCTAATGTGATTTCTTTATAATGTATGTGTTCCTTATTTTATCCTAGTGTCTAAACTCTTCTCCATGGCTGGACCCGCAAATAATATTCCTTTACGTGCTAAGGGGTATCTAGAGAGTGGGATAGGTTTAATAACTACCCTAACCCTAACGCGTACCCTAACCCTAACCCCTACCCTAACCCTAACACGTACCCTAATCCTAACCCGTACCCTAAACCGAGCCCTAACCCTAACACTAACCCTAAACCTAACCCTAACCCATACCCTACACCGTACCCGAACCCCTCCCCAAACCCGTACCCTAAGCCGTACCCTAAGCCTAACCCTAAGCCTAACCCTAACCCTAGGCTACCCTTGACTGCTTCTGCCTCCAACAGATTTCCTAAGCACTAGTGTTTTAAGGAACGGCTTAAAAACAGAATCCTAATGTGATTTCTTTATAATGGGTGTGTTCCTTATCTTATCCTAGTGTCTAAACTCTTCTCCATGGCTGGACGCCCAAATAATATTCCTTTACGTGCTAAGGGGTATCTAGAGAGTGGGATAGGTTTAATAACTACCCTAACCCTAACGCGTACCCTAACCCTAACCCCTACCCTAACCCTAACACGTACCCTAATCCTAACCCGTACCCTAAACCGAGCCCTAACCCTAACACTAACCCTAAACCTAACCCTAACCCATACCCTACACCGTACCCGAACCCCTCCCCAAACCCGTACCCTAAGCCGTACCCTAAGCCTAACCCTAAGCCTAACCCTAACCCTAGGCTACCCTTGACTGCTTCTGCCTCCAACAAATTTCCTAAGCACTAGTGTTTGAAGGAACAGCTTAAAAAGAGAATCCTAATGTGATTTCTTTATTATGGGTGTGTTCCTTATCTTATCCTAGTGTCTAAACTCTTCTCCATGGCTGGACCCCCAAATAATATTCCTTTACGTGCTAAGGGGTATCTAGAGAGTGGGATAGGTTTAATAACTACCCTAACCCTAACGCGTACCCTAACCCTAACCCCTACCCTAACCCTAACACGTACCCTAATCCTAACCCGTACCCTAAACCGAGCCCTAACCCTAACACTAACCCTAACCCTAACCCTAACCAATACCCTACGCCGTACCCGAACCCCTCCCCGAACCCGTAGCCTAAGCCGTACCCTAAGCCTAACCCTAAGCCTAACCCTAACCCTAGGCTACCCTTGACTGCTTCTGCCTCCAATAGATTTCCTAAGCACTAGTGCTTTAAGGAAAAGCTTAAAAAGAGAATCCTAATGTGATTTCTTTATAATGGGTGTGTTCCTTATCTTATCCTAGTGTCTAAACTCTTCTCCATGGCTGGACCCCCAAATAATATTCCTTTACGTGCTAAGGGGTATCTAGAGAGTGGGATAGGTTTAATAACTACCCTAACCCTAACGCGTACCCTAACCCTAACCCCTACCCTAACCCTAACACGTACCCTAATCGTAACCCGTACCCTAAACCGAGCCCTAACCCTAACACTAACCCTAACCCTAACCCTAACCCATACCCTACACCGTACCTGAACCCCTCCCCGAACCCGTACCCTAAGCAGTACCCTAACCCTAACCCTAAGCCTAACCCTAACCCTAGGCTACCCTTGACTGCTTCTGCCTCCAATAGATTTCCTAAGCACTAGTGTTTGAAGGAACAGCTTAAAAAGAGAATCCTAATGTGATTTCTTTATAATGGGTGTGTTCCTTATCTTATCCTAGTGTCTAAACTCTTCTCCATGGCTGGACCCCCAAATAATATTCCTTTACGTGCTAAGGGGTATCTAGAGAGTGGGATAGGTTTACTAACTACCCTAACCCTAACGTGTACCCTAACCCTAACCCCTACCCTAACCCTAACACGTACCCTAATCCTAACCCGTACCCTAAACCGAGCCCTAACCCTAACACTAACCCTAAACCTAACCCTAACCCATACTCTACGCCGTACCCGAACCCCTCCCCGAACCCCTACCCTAAGCCATACCCTAACCCTAACCCTAAGCCTAACCCTAACCCTAGGCTACCCTTGACTGCTTCTGCCTCCAATAGATTTCCTAAGCACTAGTGTTTGAAGGAACAGCTTAAAAAGAGAATCCTAATGTGATTTCTTTATAATGGGTGTGTTCCTTATCTTATCCTAGTGTCTAAACTCTTCTCCATGGCTGGTCCCCCAAATAATATTGCTTTACGTGCTAAGGGGTATCTAGAGAGTGGGATAGGTTTAATAACTACCCTAACCCTAACGCGTACCCTAACCCTAACCCCTACCCTAACCCTAACACGTACCCTAATCCTAACCCGTACCCTGAACCGAGCCCTAACCCTAACACTAACCCTAACCCTAACCCTAACCCATACCCTACGCCGTACCCGAACCCCTCCCCGAACCCGTACCCTAAGCCGTACCCTAAGCCTAACCCTAACCCTAGGCTACCCTTGACTGCTTCTGCCTCCAATAGATTTCCTAAGCACTAGTGTTTTAAGGAACGGCTTAAAAACAGAATCCTAATGTGATTTCTTTATAATGGGTGTGTTCCTTATCTTATCCTAGTGTCTAAACTCTTCTCCATGGCTAGACCCCCAAATAATATTCCTTTACGTGCTAAGGGGTATCTAGAGAGTGGGATAGGTTTAATAACTACCCTAACCCTAACGCGTACCCTAACCCTAACCCCTACCCTAACCCTAACACGTACCCTAATCCTAACCCGTACCCTAAACTGAGCCCTAACCCTAACACTAACCCTAACCCTAACCCTAACCCATACCCTACGCCATTCCCGAACCCCTCCCCGAACCCATACCCTAAGCCGTACCCTAACCCTAACCCTAAGCCTAACCCTAACCCTAGGCTACCCTTGACTGCTTCTGCCTCCAATAGATTTCCTAAGCACTAGTGTTTGAAGGAACAGCTTTAAAAGAGAATCCTAATGTAATTTCTTTATAATGGGTGTGTTCCTTATCTTATCCTAGTGTCTAAACTCTTCTCCATGGCTGGACCCCCAAATAATATTCCTTTACGTGCTAAGGGGTATCTAGAGAGTCGGATAGGTTTAATAACTACCCTAACCCTAACGCGTACCCTAACCCTAACCCCTACCCTAACCCTAAAACGTACCCTAATCCTAAACCGTACACTAAACCGAGCCCTAACCCTAACTCAAACCCTAACCCTAACCCATACCCTACGCCGTACCCGAACCCCTCCCCGAACCCGTACCCTAAGCCGTACCCTAAGCCTAACCCTAAGCCTAACCCTAACCCTAGGCTACCCTTGACTGCTTCTGCCTCCAATAGATTTCCTAAGCACTAGTGTTTGAAGGAACAGCTTAAAAAGAGAATCCTAATGTGATTTCTTTATAATGGGTGTGGTCCTTATCTTATCCTAGTGTCTAAACTCTTCTCCATGGCTGGACCCCCAAATAATATTCCTTTACGTGCTAAGGGGTATCTAGAGAGTGGGATAGGTTTAACAACTACCCTAACCCTAACGCATACCCTAACCCTAACCCCTACCCTAACCCTAACACGTACCCTAATCCTAACCCGTACACTAAACCGAGCCCTAACCCTAACTCAAACCCTAACCCTAACCCATACCCTACGCCGTACCCGAACCCCTCCCCGAACCCGTAGCCTAAGCCGTACCCTAAGCCTAACCCTAAGCCTAACCCTAACCCTAGGCTACCCTTGACTGCTTCTGCCTCCAATAGATTTCCTAAGCACTAGTGTTTGAAGGAACAGCTTAAAAAGAGAATCCTAATGTGATTTCTTTATAATGGGTGTGTTCCTTATCTTATCCTAGTGTCTAAACTCTTCTCCATGGCTGGACCCTCAAATAATATTCCTTTACGTGCTAAGGGGTATCTAGAGAGTGGGATAGGTTTAATAACTACCCTAACCCTAACGCGTACCCTAACCCTAACCCCTACCCTAACCCTAAAACGTACCCTAATCCTAACCCGTACACTAAACCGAGCCCTAACCCTAACTCAAACCCTAACCCTAACCCTAACCCATACCCTACGCCGTACCCGAACCCCTCCCCGAACCCGTACCCTAAGCCGTACCCTAACCCTAACCCTAAGCCTAACCCTAACCCTAGGCTACCCTTGACTGCTTCTGCCTCCAATAGATTTCCTAAGCACTAGTGTTTGAAGGAACAGCTTAAAAAGAGAATCCTAATGTGATTTCTTTATAATGGGTGTGTTCCTTATCTTATCCTAGTGTCTAAACTCTTCTCCATGGCTGGACCCGCAAATAATATTCCTTTACGTGCTAAGGGGTATCTAGAGAGTGGGATAGGGTTACTAACTACCCTAACCCTAATGCGTACCCTAACCCTAACCCCTACCCTAACCCTAACACGTACCCTAATCCTAACCCGTACCCTAAACCGAGCCCTAACCCTAACACGAACGCTAACCCTAACCCTAACCCATACCCTACGCCGTACCCGAACCCCTCCCCGAACCCCTACCCTAAGCCGTACCCTAACCCTAACCCTAAGCCTAACCCTAACCCTAGGCTACCCTTGACTGCTTCTGCCTCCAATAGATTTCCTAAGCACTAGTGTTTTAAGGAACGGCTTAAAAACAGAATCCTAATGTGATTTCTTTATAATGGGTGTGTTCCTTATCTTATCCTAGTGTCTAAACTCTTCTCCATGGCTGGACGCCCAAATAATATTCCTTTACGTGCTAAGGGGTATCTAGAGAGTGGGATAGGTTTAATAACTACCCTAACCCTAACGCGTACCCTAACCCTAACCCCTACCCTAACCCTAACACGTACCCTAATCCTAACCCGTACCCTAAACCGAGCCCTAACCCTTACACTAACCCTAAACCTAACACTAACCCATACCCTACGCCGTACCAGAACCCCTCCCCGAACCCGTACCCTAAGCCGTACCCTAATCCAAACCCTAAGCCTAACCCTAACCCTAGGCTACCCTTGACTGCTACTGCCTCCAATAGATTTCCTAAGCACTAGTGTTTTAAGGAACAGCTTAAAAAGAGAATCCTAATGTGATTTCTTTATAATGGGTGTGTTCCTTATCTTATCCTAGTGTCTAAACTCTTCTCCATGGCTGGACCCCCAAATAATATTCCTTTACATGCTAAGGGGTATCTAGAGAGTGGGATAGGTTTAATAACTACCCTAACCCTAAAGCGTACCCTAACCCTAACCCCTACCCTAACCCTAACACGTACCCTAATCCTAACCCGTACCCTAAACCGAGACCTAAAGCTAAAACTAACCCTAACCCTAACCCTAACCCACACCCTACGCCGTACCCGAACCCCTACACGAACCCATACCCTAAGCCGTACCCTAACCCTAACCCTAAGCCTAACCCTAACCCTAGGCTACCCTTGACTGCTTCTGCCTCCAATAGATTTCCTAAGCACTAGTGCTTTAAGGAAAAGCTTAAAAAGAGAATCCTAATGTGATTTCTTTATAATGGGTGTGTTCCTTATCTTATCCTAGTGTCTAAACTCTTCTCCATGGCTGGACCCCCAAATAATATTCCTTTACGTGCTAAGGGGTATCTAGAGAGTGGGATAGGTTTAATAACTACCCTAACCCTAACGCGTACCCTAACCCTAACCCCTACCCTAACCCTAACACGTACCCTAATCATAACCCGTACCCTAAACCGAGCCCTAACCCTAACACTAACCCTAACCCTAACCCTAACCCATACCCTACACCGTACCCGAACCCCTCCCCGAACCCGTACCCTAAGCCGTACCCTAACCCTAACCCTAAGCCTAACCCTAACCCTAGGCTACCCTTGACTGCTTCTGCCTCCAATAGATTTCCTAAGCACTAGTGTTTTAAGGAACGGCTTAAAAACAGAATCCTAATGTGATTTCTTTATAATGGGTGTGTTCCTTATCTTATCCTAGTGTCTAAACTGTTCTCCATGGCTGGACCCCCAAATAATATTCCTTTACGTGCTAAGGGGTATCTAGAGAGTGGGATAGGTTTAATAACTACCCTAACCCTAACGCGTACCCTAACCCTAACCCCTACCCTAACCCTAACACGTACCCTAATCCTAACCCGTACCCTAAACTTAGCCCTAACCCTAACACTAACCCTAACCCTAACCCTAACCCATACCCTACGCCGTTCCCGAACCCCTCCCCGAACCCGTACCCTAAGCCGTACCCTAACCCTAACCCTAAGCCTAACCCTAACCCTAGGCTACCCTTGACTGCTTCTGCCTCCAATAGATTTCCTAAGCACTAGTGTTTTAAGGAACGGCTTAAAAACGGAATCCTAATGTGATTTCTTTATAATGGGTGTGTTCCTTATCTTATCCTAGTGTCTAAACTCTTCTCCATGTCTGGACCCCCAAATAATATTGCTTTACGTGCTAAGGGGTATCTAGAGAGTGGGATAGGTTTAATAACTACCCTAACCCTAACACGTACCCTAACCCTAACCCCTACCCTAACCCTAACACGTACCCTAATCCTAACCCGTACCCTAAACCGAGCCCTAACCCTAACACTAACCCTAACCCTAACCCTAACCCATACCCTATGCCGTACCCGAACCCCTCCCCGAACCCGTACCCTAAGCCTAACCCTAAGCCTAACCCTAACCCTAGGCTACCCTTGACTGCTTCTGCCTCCAATAGATTTCCTAAGCACTAGTGTTTGAAGGAACAGCTTAAAAAGAGAATCCTAATGTGATTTCTTTATAATGGGTGTGTTCCTTATCTTATCCTAGTGTCTAAACTCTTCTCCATGGCTGGACCCCCAAATAATATTCCTTTACGTGCTAAGGGGTATCTAGAGAGTGGGATAGGTTTACTAACTACCCTAACCCTAACGCGTACCCTAACCCTAACCCCTACCCTAACCCTAACACGTACCCTAATCCTAACCCGTACCCTAAACCGAGCCCTAACCCTAACACTAACCCTAACCCTAACCCTAACCCATACCCTACGCCGTACCCGAACCCCTCCCCGAACCCCTACCCTAAGCCGTACCCTAACCCTAACCCTAAGCCTAACCCTAACCCTAGGCTACCCTTGACTGCTTCTGCCTCCAATAGATTTCCTAAGCACTAGTGTTTGAAGGAACAGCTTAAAAAGAGAATCCTAATGTGATTTCTTTATAATGGGTGTGTTCCTTATCTTATCCTAGTGTCTAAACTCTTCTCCATGTCTGGACCCCCAAATAATATTGCTTTACGTGCTAAGGGGTATCTAGAGAGTGGGATAGGTTTAATAACTACCCTAACCCTAACGCGTACCCTAACCCTAACCCCTACCCTAACCCTAACACGTATCCTAATCCTAACCCGTACCCTGAACCGAGCCCGAACCCTAACACTAACCCTAACCCTAACCCTAACCCATACCCTACGCCGTACCCGAACCCCTCCCCGAACCCGTACCCTAAGCCTAACACTAAGCCTAACCCTAACCCGTACCCTAATCCTAACCCTTACCCTAAACTGAGCCCTAACCCTAACACTAACCCTAACCCTAACCCTAACCCATACCCTATGCCGTACCCGAACCCCTCCCCGAACCCGTACCCTAAGCCGTACCCTAAGCCTAACCCTAAGCCTAACCCTAACCCTTGGCTACCCTTGACTGCTTCTGCCTCCAATAGATTTCCTAAGCACTAGTGTTTGAAGGAACAGCTTAAAAAGAGAATCCTAATGTGATTTCTTTATAATGGGTGTGTTCCTTATCTTATCCTAGTGTCTAAACTCTTCTCCATGGCTGGACCCACAAATAATATTCCTTTACGTGCTAAGGGGTATCTAGAGAGTGGGATAGGTTTAATAACTACCCTAACCCTAATGCGTACCCTAACCCTAACCCCTACCCTAACCCTAAAACGTACCCTAATCCTAAACCGTACACTAAACCGAGCCCTAACCCTAACTCAAACCCTAACCCTAACCCAAACCCTACGCCGTACCCGAACCCCTCCCCGAACCCGTACCCTAAGCCGTACCCTAAGCCTAACCCTAAGCCTAACCCTAACCCTAGGCTACCCTTGACTGCTTCTGCCTCCAATAGATTTCCTAAGCACTAGTGTTTGAAGGAACAGCTTAAAAAGAGAATCCTAATGTGATTTCTTTATAATGGGTGTGTTCCTTATCTTATCCTAGTGTCTAAACTCTTCTCCATGGCTGGACCCCCAAATAATATTCCTTTACGTGCTAAGGGGTATCTAGAGAGTGGGATAGGTTTAATAACTACCCTAACCCTAACGCGTACCCTAACCCTAACCCCTACCCTAACCCTAAAACGTACCCTAATCCTAAACCGTACACTAAACAGAGCCCTAACCCTAACTCAAACCCTAACCCTAACCCATACCCTACGCCGTACCCGAACCCCTCCCCGAACCCGTACCCTAAGCCGTACCCTAAGCCTAACCCTAAGCCTAACCCTAACCCTAGGCTACCCTTGACTGCTTCTGCCTCCAATAGATTTCCTAAGCACTAGTGTTTGAAGGAACAGCTTAAAAAGAGAATCCTAATGTGATTTCTTTATAATGGGTGTGTTCCTTATCTTATCCTAGTGTCTAAACTCTTCTCCATGGCTGGACCCCCAAATAATATTCCTTTACGTGCTAAGGGGTATCTAGAGAGTGGGATAGGTTTAATAACTACCCTAACCCTAACGCGTACCCTAACCCTAACCCCTACCCTAACCCTAACACGTACCCTAATCCTAACCCGTACACTAAACCGAGCCCTAACCCTAACTCAAACCCTAACCCTAACCCATACCCTACGCCGTACCCGAACCCCTCCCCGAACCCGTAGCCTAAGCCGTACCCTAAGCCTAACCCTAAGCCTAACCCTAACCCTAGGCTACCCTTGACTGCTTCTGCCTCCAATAGATTTCCTAAGCACTAGTGTTTGAAGGAACAGCTTAAAAAGAGAATCCTAATGTGATTTCTTTATAATGGGTGTGTTCCTTATCTTATCCTAGTGTCTAAACTCTTCTCCATGGCTGGACCCCCAAATAATATTCCTTTACGTGCTAAGGGGTATCTAGAGAGTGGGATAGGTTTAATAACTACCCTAACCCTAACACGTACCCTAACCCTAACCCCTACCCTAACCCTAACACGTACCCTAATCCTAACCCGTACCCTGAACCGAGCCCTAACCCTAAGACTAACCCTAACCCTAACCCTAACCCATACCCTACACCGTACCCGAACCCCTCCCCGAACCCGTACCCTAAGCCGTACCCTAAGCCTAACCCTAAGCCTAACCCTAACCCTAGGCTACCCTTGACTGCTTCTGCCTCCAATAGATTTCCTAAGCACTAGTGTTTTAAGGAACGGCTTAAAAACAGAATCCTAATGTGATTTCTTTATAATGGGTGTGTTCCTTATCTTATCCTAGTGTCTAAACTCTTCTCCATGGCTGGACCCGCAAATAATATTCCTTTACGTGCTAAGGGGTATCTAGAGAGTGGGATAGGTTTACTAACTACCCTAACCTAATGCGTACCCTAACCCTAACCCCTACCCTAACCCTAACACGTACCCTAATCCTAACCCGTACACTAAACCGAGCCCTAACCCTAACTCAAACCCTAACCCTAACCCATACCCTACGCCGTACCCGAACCCCTCCCCGAACCCGTAGCCTAAGCCGTACCCTAAGCCTAACCCTAAGCCTAACCCTAACCCTAGGCTACCCTTGACTGCCTCTGCCTCCAATAGATTTCCTAAGCACTAGTGTTTGAAGGAACAGCTTAAAAAGAGAATCCTAATGTGATTTCTTTATAATGGGTGTGTTCCTTATCTTATCCTAGTGTCTAAACTCTTCTCCATGGCTGGACCCCCAAATAATATTCCTTTACGTGCTAAGGGGTATCTAGAGAGTGGGATAGGTTTAATAACTACCCTAACCCTAACGCGTACCCTAACCCTAACCCCTACCCTAACCCTAAAACGTACCCTAATCCTAACCCGTACACTAAACCGAGCCCTAACCCTAACTCAAACCCTAACCCTAACCCTAACCCATACCCTACGCCGTACCCGAACCCCTCCCCGAACCCGTACCCTAAGCCGTACCCTAACCCTAACCCTAAGCCTAACCCTAACCCTAGGCTACCCTTGACTGCTTCTGCCTCCAATAGATTTCCTAAGCACTAGTGTTTGAAGGAACAGCTTAAAAAGAGAATCCTAATGTGATTTCTTTATAATGGGTGTGTTCCTTATCTTATCCTAGTGTCTAAACTCTTCTCCATGGCTGGACCCGCAAATAATATTCCTTTACGTGCTAAGGGGTATCTAGAGAGTGGGATAGGTTTACTAACTACCCTAACCCTAATGCGTACCCTAACCCTAACCCCTACCCTAACCCTAACACGTACCCTAATCCTAACCCGTACCCTAAACCGAGCCCTAACCCTAACACGAACCCTAACCCTAACCCTAACCCATACCCTACGCCGTACCCGAACCCCTCCCCGAACCCCTACCCTAAGCCGTACCCTAACCCTAACCCTAAGCCTAACCCTAACCCTAGGCTACCCTTGACTGCTTCTGCCTCCAATAGATTTCCTAAGCACTAGTGTTTGAAGGAACAGCTTAAAAAGAGAATCCTAATGTGATGTCTTTATAATGGGTGTGTTCCTTATCTTATCCTAGTGTCTAAACTCTTCTCCATGGCTGGACGCCCAAATAATATTCCTTTACGTGCTAAGGGGTATCTAGAGAGTGGGATAGGTTTAATAACTACCCTAACCCTAAAGCGTACCCTAACCCTAACCCCTACCCTAACCCTAACACGTACCCTAATCCTAACCCGTACCCTAAACCGAGACCTAAAGCTAAAACTAACCCTAACCCTAACCCTAACCCATACCCTACGCCGTACCCGAACCCCTACACGACCCCGTACCCTAAGCCGTACCCTAACCCTAACCCTAAGCCTAACCCTAACCCTAGGCTACCCTTGACTGCTTCTGCCTCCAATAGATTTCCTAAGCACTAGTGTTTGAAGGAACAGCTTAAAAAGAGAATCCTAATGTGATTTCTTTATAATGGGTGTGTTCCTTATCTTATCCTAGTGTCTAAACTCTTCTCCATGGCTGGACCCCCAAATAATATTCCTTTACGTGCTAAGGGGTATCTAGAGAGTGGGATAGGTTTACTAACTACCCTAACCCTAACGCGTACCCTAACCCTAACCCCTACCCTAACCCTAACACGTACCCTAATCCTAACCCGTACCCTAAACCGAGCCCTAACCCTAACACTAACCCTAACCCTAACCCTAACCCATACCCTACGCCGTACCCGAACCCCTCCCCGAACCCCTACCCTAAGCCGTACCCTAACCCTAACCCTAAGCCTAACCCTAACCCTAGGCTACCCTTGACTGCTTCTGCCTCCAATAGATTTCCTAAGCACTAGTGTTTGAAGGAACAGCTTAAAAAGAGAATCCTAATGTGATTTCTTTATAATGGGTGTGTTCCTTATCTTATCCTAGTGTCTAAACTCTTCTCCATGTCTGGACCCCCAAATAATATTGCTTTACGTGCTAAGGGGTATCTAGAGAGTGGGATAGGTTTAATAACTACCCTAACCCTAACGCGTACCCTAACCCTAACCCCTACCCTAACCCTAACACGTACCCTAATCCTAACCCGTACCCTGAACCGAGCCCTAACCCTAACACTAACCCTAACCCTAACCCTAACCCATACACTACGCCGTACCGAACCCCTCCCCGAACCCGTACCCTAAGCCGTACCCTAACCCTAACCCTAAGCCTAACCCTAACCCTAGGCTACCCTTGACTGCTTCTGCCTCCAATAGATTTCCTAAGCACTAGTGTTTGAAGGAACAGCTTAAAAAGAGAATCCTAATGTGATTTCTTTATAATGGGTGTGTTCCTTATCTTATCCTAGTGTCTAAACTCTTCTCCATGTCTGGACCCCCAAATAATATTGCTTTACGTGCTAAGGGGTATCTAGAGAGTGGGATAGGTTTAATAACTACCCTAACCCTAACCCTAACCCCTACCCTAACCCTAACACGTACCCTAATCCTAACCCGTACCCTGAACCGAGCCCTAACCCTAACACTAACCCTAACCCTAACCCTAACCCATACCCTACGCCGTACCCGAACCCCTCCCCGAACCCGTACCCTAAGCCTAACCCTAAGCCTAACCCTAACCCTAGGCTACCCTTGACTGCTTCTGCCTCCAATAGATTTCCTAAGCACTAGTGTTTGAAGGAACAGCTTAAAAAGAGAATCCTAATGTGATTTCTTTATAATGGGTGTGTTCCTTATCTTATCCTAGTGTCTAAACTCTTCTCCATGGCTGGTCCCCCAAATAATATTGCTTTACGTGCTAAGGGGTATCTAGAGAGTGGGATAGGTTTAATAACTACCCTAACCCTAACGCGTACCCTAACCCTAACCCCTACCCTAACCCTAACACGTACCCTAATCCTAACCCGTACCCTGAACCGAGCCCTAACCCTAACACTAACCCTAACCCTAACCCTAACCCATACCCTACGCCGTACCCGAACCCCTCCCCGAACCCGTACCCTAAGCCGTACCCTAAGCCTAACCCTAAGCCTAACCCTAACCCTAGGCTACCCTTGACTGCTTCTGCCTCCAATAGATTTCCTAAGCACTAGTGTTTGAAGGAACAGCTTAAAAAGAGAATCCTAATGTGATTTCTTTATAATGTGTGTGTTCCTTATCTTATCCTAGTGTCTAAACTCTTCTCCATGGCTGGACCCCCAAATAATATTCCTTTACGTGCTAAGTGGTATCTAGAGAGTGGGATAGGTTTAATAACTACCCTAACCCTAATGCGTACCCTAACCCTAACCCCTACCCTAACCCTAACACTTACCCTAATCCTAACCCGTACCCTAAACCGAGCCCTAACCCTAACACGAACCCTAACCCTAACCCTAACCCATACCCTACGCCGTACCCGAACCCCTCCCCGAACCCCTACCCTAAGCCGTACCCTAACCATAAACCTAAGCCTAACCCTAACCCTAGGCTACCCTTGACTGCTTCTGCCTCCAATAGATTTCCTAATTACTAGTGTTTGAAGGAACGGCTTAAAAAGAGAATCCTAATGTGATTTCTTTATAATGGGTGTGTTCCTTATCTTATCCTAGTGTCTAAACTCTTCTCCATGGCTGGACCCCCAAATAATATTCCTTTACGTGCTAAGGGGTATCTAGAGAGTGGGATAGGTTTAATAACTACCCTAAACCTAACGCGTAACCTAACCCTAACCCCTACCCTAACCCTAACCCGTACCCTAATCCTAACCCGTACCCTAAACCGAGCCCTAACCCTAACACTAACCCTAACCCTAACCCTAACCCATACCCTACGCCGTACCCGAACCCCTCCCCGAACCCGTACCCTAAGCCGTACCCTAAGCCTAACCCTAAGCCTAACCCTAACCCTAGGCTACCCTTGACTGCTTCTGCCTCCAATAGATTTCCTAAGCACTAGTGTTTGAAGGAACAGCTTAAAAAGAGAATCCTAATGTGATTTCTTTATAATGGGTGTGTTCCTTATCTTATCCTAGTGTCTAAACTCTTCTCCATGGCTGGACCCCCAAATAATATTCCTTTACATGCTAAGGGGTATCTAGAGAGTGGGATAGGTTTAATAACTACCCTAACCCTAACGCGTACCCTAACCCTAACCCCTACCCTAACCCTAAAACGTACCCTAATCCTAACCCGTACACTAAACCGAGCCCTAAACCTAACTCAAACCCTAACCCTAACCCTAACCCATACCCTACGCCGTACCCGAACCCCTCCCCGAACCCGTACCCTAAGCCATACCCTAACCCTAACCCTAAGCCTAACCCTAACCCTAGGCTACCCTTGACTGCTTCTGCCTCCAATAGATTTCCTAAGCACTAGTGTTTGAAGGAACAGCTTAAAAAGAGAATCCTAATGTGATTTCTTTATAATGGGTGTGTTCCTTATCTTATCCTAGTGTCTAAACTCTTCTCCATGGCTGGACCCCCAAATAATATTCCTTTACGTGCTAAGGGGTATCTAGAGAGTGGGATAGGTTTAATAACTACCCTAACCCTAACGCGTACCCTAACCCTAACCCCTACCCTAACCCTAACACGTACCCTAATCCGAACCCGTACACTAAACCGAGCCCTAACCCTAACTCAAACCCTAACCCTAACCCATACCCTACGCCGTACCAGAACCCCTCCCCGAACCCGTAGACTAAGCCGTACCCTAAGCCTCACCCTAAGCCTAACCCTAACCCTAGGCTACCCTTGACTGCTTCTGCCTCCAATAGATTTCCTAAGCACTAGTGTTTGAAGGAACAGCTTAAAAAGAGAATCCTAATGTGATTTCTTTATAATGGGTGTGTTCCTTATCTTATCCTAGTGTGTAAACTCTTCTCCATGGCTGGACCCCCAAATAATATTCCTTTACGTGCTAAGGGGTATCTAGAGAGTGGGATAGGTTTAATAACTACCCTAACCCTAACACGTACCCTAACCCTAACCCCTACCCTAACCCTAACCCCTACCCTAACCCTAACACGTACCCTAATCCTAACCCGTACCCTGAACCGAGCCCTAACCCTAACACTAACCCTAACCCTAACCCTAACCCATACCCTACGCCGTACCCGAACCCCTCCCCGAACCCGTACCCTAAGCCGTACCCTAAGCCTAACCCTAAGCCTAACCCTAACCCTAGGCTACCCTTGACTGCTTCTGCCTCCAATAGATTTCCTAAGCACTAGTGTTTTAAGGAACAACTTAAAAAGAGAATCCTAATGTGATTTGTTTATAATGTATGTGTTCCTTATTTTATCCTAGTGTCTAAACTCTTCTCCATGGCTGGACCCGCAAATAATATTCCTTTACGTGCTAAGGGGTATCTAGAGAGTGGGATAGGTTTAATAACTTCCCTAACCCTAACGCGTACCCTAACCCTAACCCCTACCCTAACCCTAACACGTACCCTAATCCTAACCCGTACCCTGAACCGAGCCCTAACCCTAACACTAACCCTAACCCTAACCCTAACCCATACCCTACGCCGTACCCGAACCCCTCCCCGAACCCGTACCCTAAGCCGTACCCTAACCCTAACCCTAAGCCTAACCCTAACCGTAGGCTACCCTTGACTGCTTCTGCCTCCAATAGATTTCCTAAGCACTAGTGTTTGAAGAAACAGCTTAAAAAGAGAATCCTAATGTGATTTCTTTATAATGGGTGTGTTCCTTATCTTATCCTAGTGTCTAAACTCTTCTCCATGGCTGGACCCCCAAATAATATTCCTTTACGTGCTAAGGGGTATCTAGAGAGTGGGATAGGTTTAATAACTACCCTAACCCTAACACGTACCCTAACCCTAACCCCTACCCTAACCCTAACACGTACCCTAATCCTAACCCGTACCCTGAACCGAGCCCTAACCCTAACACTAACCCTAACCCTAACCCTAACCCATACCCTACGCCGTACCCGAACCCCTCCCCGAACCCCTACCCTAAGCCGTACCCTAACCATAAACCTAAGCCTAACCCTAACCCTAGGCTACCCTTGACTGCTTCTGCCTCCAATAGATTTCCTAATTACTAGTGTTTGAAGGAACGGCTTAAAAAGAGAATCCTAATGTGATTTCTTTATAATGGGTGTGTTCCTTATCTTATCCTAGTGTCTAAACTCTTCTCCATGGCTGGACCCCCAAATAATATTCCTTTACGTGCTAAGGGGTATCTAGAGAGTGGGATAGGTTTAATAACTACCCTAAACCTAACGCGTAACCTAACCCTAACCCCTACCCTAACCCTAACCCGTACCCTAATCCTAACCCGTACCCTAAACCGAGCCCTAACCCTAACACTAACCCTAACCCTAACCCTAACCCATACCCTACGCCGTACCCGAACCCCTCCCCGAACCTGTACCCTAAGCCGTACCCTAAGCCTAACCCTAAGCCTAACCCTAACCCTAGGCTACCCTTGACTGCTTCTGCCTCCAATAGATTTCCTAAGCACTAGTGTTTGAAGGAACAGCTTAAAAAGAGAATCCTAATGTGATTTCTTTATAATGTGTGTGTTCCTTATCTTATCCTAGTGTCTAAACTCTTCTCCATGGCTGGACCCCCAAATAATATTCCTTTACGTGCTAAGTGGTATCTAGAGAGTGGGATAGGTTTAATAACTACCCTAACCCTAATGCGTACCCTAACCCTAACCCCTACCCTAACCCTAACACTTACCCTAATCCTAACCCGTACCCTAAACCGAGCCCTAACCCTAACACGAACCCTAACCCTAACCCTAACCCATACCCTACGCCGTACCCGAACCCCTCCCCGAACCCCTACCCTAAGCCGTACCCTAACCATAAACCTAAGCCTAACCCTAACCCTAGGCTACCCTTGACTGCTTCTGCCTCCAATAGATTTCCTAATTACTAGTGTTTGAAGGAACGGCTTAAAAAGAGAATCCTAATGTGATTTCTTTATAATGGGTGTGTTCCTTATCTTATCCTAGTGTCTAAACTCTTCTCCATGGCTGGACCCCCAAATAATATTCCTTTACGTGCTAAGGGGTATCTAGAGAGTGGGATAGGTTTAATAACTACCCTAAACCTAACGCGTAACCTAACCCTAACCCCTACCCTAACCCTAACCCGTACCCTAATCCTAACCCGTACCCTAAACCGAGCCCTAACCCTAACACTAACCCTAACCCTAACCCTAACCCATACCCTACGCCGTACCCGAACCCCTCCCCGAACCCGTAGCCTAAGCCGTACCCTAAGCCTAACCCTAAGCCTAACCCTAACCCTAGGCTACCCTTGACTGCTTCTGCCTCCAATAGATTTCCTAAGCACTAGTGTTTGAAGGAACAGCTTAAAAAGAGAATCCTAATGTGATTTCTTTATAATGGGTGTGTTCCTTATCTTATCCTAGTGTCTAAACTCTTCTCCATGGCTGGACCCCCAAATAATATTCCTTTACGTGCTAAGGGGTATCTAGAGAGTGGGATAGGTTTAATAACTACCCTAACCCTAACACGTACCCTAACCCTAACCCCTACCCTAACCCTAACACGTACCCTAATCCTAACCCGTACCCTGAACCGAGCCCTAACCCTAAGACTAACCCTAACCCTAACCCTAACCCATACCCTACGCCGTACCCGAACCCCTCCCCGAACCCGTACCCTAAGCCGTACCCTAAGCCTAACCCTAAGCCTAACCCTAACCCTAGGCTACCCTTGACTGCTTCTGCCTCCAATAGATTTCCTAAGCACTAGTGTTTTAAGGAACGGCTTAAAAACAGAATCCTAATGTGATTTCTTTATAATGGGTGTGTTCCTTATCTTATCCTAGTGTCTAAACTCTTCTCCATGGCTGGACCCGCAAATAATATTCCTTTACGTGCTAAGGGGTATCTAGAGAGTGGGATAGGTTTACTAACTACCCTAACCTAATGCGTACCCTAACCCTAACCCCTACCCTAACCCTAACACGTACCCTAATCCTAACCCGTACACTAAACCGAGCCCTAACCCTAACTCAAACCCTAACCCTAACCCATACCTTACGCCGTACCCGAACCCCTCCCCGAACCCGTAGCCTAAGCCGTACCCTAAGCCTAACCCTAAGCCTAACCCTAACCCTAGGCTACCCTTGACTGCTTCTGCCTCCAATAGATTTCCTAAGCACTAGTGTTTGAAGGAACAGCTTAAAAAGAGAATCCTAATGTGATTTCTTTATAATGGGTGTGTTCCTTATCTTATCCTAGTGTCTAAACTCTTCTCCATGGCTGGACCCCCAAATAATATTCCTTTACGTGCTAAGGGGTATCTAGAGAGTGGGATAGGTTTAATAACTACCCTAACCCTAACGCGTACCCTAACCCTAACCCCTACCCTAACCCTAAAACGTACCCTAATCCTAACCCGTACACTAAACCGAGCCCTAACCCTAACTCAAACCCTAACCCTAACCCTAACCCATACCCTACGCCGTACCCGAACCCCTCCCCGAACCCGTACCCTAAGCCGTACCCTAACCCTAACCATAAGCCTAACCCTAACCCTAGGCTACCCTTGACTGCTTCTGCCTCCAATAGATTTCCTAAGCACTAGTGTTTGAAGGAACAGCTTAAAAAGAGAATCCTAACGTGATTTCTTTATAATGGGTGTGTTCCTTATCTTATCCTAGTGTCTAAACTCTTCTCCATGGCTGGACCCGCAAATAATATTCCTTTACGTGCTAAGGGGTATCTAGAGAGTGGGATAGGTTTACTAACTACCCTAACCCTAATGCGTACCCTAACCCTAACCCCTACCCTAACCCTAACACGTACCCTAATCATAACCCGTACCCTAAACCGAGCCCTAACCCTAACACGAACCCTAACCCTAACCCTAACCCATACCCTACGCCGTACCCGAACCCCTCCCCGAACCCCTACCCTAAGCCGTACCCTAACCCTAACCCTAAGCCTAACCCTAACCCTAGGCTACCCTTGACTGCTTCTGCCTCCAATAGATTTCCTAAGCACTAGTGTTTGAAGGAACAGCTTAAAAAGAGAATCCTAATGTGATTTCTTTATAATGGGTGTGTTCCTTATCTTATCCTAGTGTCTAAACTCTTCTCCATGGCTGGACGCCCAAATAATATTCCTTTACGTGCTAAGGGGTATCTAGAGAGTGGGATAGGTTTAATAACTACCCTAACCCTAACGCGTACCCTAACCCTAACCCCTACCCTAACCCTAACACGTACCCTAATCCTAACCCGTACCCTAAACCGAGACCTAAAGCTAAAACTAACCCTAACCCTAACCCTAACCCATACCCTACGCCGTACCCGAACCCCTACACGACCCCGTACCCTAAGCCGTACCCTAACCCTAACCCTAAGCCTAACCCTAACCCTAGGCTACCCTTGACTGCTTCTGCCTCCAATAGATTTCCTAAGCACTAGTGTTTGAAGGAACAGCTTAAAAAGAGAATCCTAAAGTGATTTCTTTATAATGGGTGTGTTCCTTATCTTATCCTAGTGTCTAAACTCTTCTCCATGGCTGGACCCCCAAATAATATTCCTTTACGTGCTAAGGGGTATCTAGAGAGTGGGATAGGTTTACTAACTACCCTAACCCTAACGCGTACCCTAACCCTAACCCCTACCCTAACCCTAACACGTACCCTAATCCTAACCCGTACCCTAAACCGAGCCCTAACCCTAACACTAATCCTAACCCTAACCCATACACTACGCCGTACCCGAACCCCTCCCCGAACCCCTACCCTAAGCCGTACCCTAACCCTAACCCTAAGCCTAACCCTAACCCTAGGCTACCCTTGACTGCTTCTGCCTCCAATAGATTTCCTAAGCACTAGTGTTTGAAGGAACAGCTTAAAAAGAGAATCCTAATGTGATTTCTTTATAATGGGTGTGTTCCTTATCTTATCCTAGTGTCTAAACTCTTCTCCATGTCTGGACCCCCAAATAATATTGCTTTACGTGCTAAGGGGTATCTAGAGAGTGGGATAGGTTTAATAACTACCCTAACCCTAACGCGTACCCTAACCCTAACCCCTACCCTAACCCTAACACGTACCCTAATCCTAACCCGTACCCTGAACCGAGCCCTAACCCTAACACTAACCCTAACCCTAACCCTAACCCATACACTACGCCGTACCGAACCCCTCCCCGAACCCGTACCCTAAGCCGTACCCTAACCCTAACCCTAAGCCTAACCCTAACCCTAGGCTACCCTTGACTGCTTCTGCCTCCAATAGATTTCCTAAGCACTAGTGTTTGAAGGAACAGCTTAAAAAGAGAATCCTAATGTGATTTCTTTATAATGGGTGTGTTCCTTATCTTATCCTAGTGTCTAAACTCTTCTCCATGTCTGGACCCCCAAATAATATTGCTTTACGTGCTAAGGGGTATCTAGAGAGTGGGATAGGTTTAATAACTACCCTAACCCTAACCCTAACCCCTACCCTAACCCTAACACGTACCCTAATCCTAACCCGTACCCTGAACCGAGCCCTAACCCTAACACTAACCCTAACCCTAACCCTAACCCATACCCTACGCCGTACCCGAACCCCTCCCCGAACCCGTACCCTAAGCCTAACCCTAAGCCTAACCCTAACCCTAGGCTACCCTTGACTGCTTCTGCCTCCAATAGATTTCCTAAGCACTAGTGCTTTAAGGAAAAGCTTAAAAAGAGAATCCTAATGTGATTTCTTTATAATGGGTGTGTTCCTTATCTTATCCTAGTGTCTAAACTCTTCTCCATGGCTGGACCCCCAAATAATATTCCTTTACGTGCTAAGGGGTATCTAGAGAGTGGGATAGGTTTAATAACTACCCTAACCCTAACGCGTACCCTAACCCTAACCCCTACCCTAACCCTAACACGTACCCTAATCGTAACCCGTACCCTAAACCGAGCCCTAACCCTAACACTAACCCTAACCCTAACCCTAACCCATACCCTACACCGTACCTGAACCCCTCCCCGAACCCGTACCCTAAGCAGTACCCTAACCCTAACCCTAAGCCTAACCCTAACCCTAGGCTACCCTTGACTGCTTCTGCCTCCAATAGATTTCCTAAGCACTAGTGTTTGAAGGAACAGCTTAAAAAGAGAATCCTAATGTGATTTCTTTATAATGGGTGTGTTCCTTATCTTATCCTAGTGTCTAAACTCTTCTCCATGGCTGGACCCCCAAATAATATTCCTTTACGTGCTAAGGGGTATCTAGAGAGTGGGATAGGTTTACTAACTACCCTAACCCTAACGTGTACCCTAACCCTAACCCCTACCCTAACCCTAACACGTACCCTAATCCTAACCCGTACCCTAAAACGAGCCCTAACCCTAACACTAACCCTAACCCTAACCCTAACCCATACTCTACGCCGTACCCGAACCCCTCCCCGAACCCCTACCCTAAGCCATACCCTAACCCTAACCCTAAGCCTAACCCTAACCCTAGGCTACCCTTGACTGCTTCTGCCTCCAATAGATTTCCTAAGCACTAGTGTTTGAAGGAACAGCTTAAAAAGAGAATCCTAATGTGATTTCTTTATAATGGGTGTGTTCCTTATCTTATCCTAGTGTCTAAACTCTTCTCCATGGCTGGTCCCCCAAATAATATTGCTTTACGTGCTAAGGGGTATCTAGAGAGTGGGATAGGTTTAATAACTACCCTAACCCTAACGCGTACCCTAACCCTAACCCCTACCCTAACCCTAACACGTACCCTAATCCTAACCCGTACCCTGAACCGAGCCCTAACCCTAACACTAACCCTAACCCTAACCCTAACCCATACCCTACGCCGTACCCGAACCCCTCCCCGAACCCGTACCCTAAGCCGTACCCTAAGCCTAACCCTAACCCTAGGCTACCCTTGACTGCTTCTGCCTCCAATAGATTTCCTAAGCACTAGTGTTTTAAGGAACGGCTTAAAAACAGAATCCTAATGTGATTTCTTTATAATGGGTGTGTTCCTTATCTTATCCTAGTGTCTAAACTCTTCTCCATGGCTAGACCCCCAAATAATATTCCTTTACGTGCTAAGGGGTATCTAGAGAGTGGGATAGGTTTAATAACTACCCTAACCCTAACGCGTACCCTAACCCTAACCCCTACCCTAACCCTAACACGTACCCTAATCCTAACCCGTACCCTAAACTGAGCCCTAACCCTAACACTAACCCTAACCCTAACCCTAACCCATACCCTACGCCATTCCCGAACCCCTCCCCGAACCCATACCCTAAGCCGTACCCTAAGCCTAACCCTAAGCCTAACCCTAACCCTAGGCTACCCTTGACTGCTTCTGCCTCCAATAGATTTCCTAAGCACTAGTGTTTGAAGGAACAGCTTAAAAAGAGAATCCTAATGGGATTTCTTTATAATGGGTGTGTTCCTTATCTTATCCTAGTGTCTAAACTCTTCTCCATGGCTGGACCCCCAAATAATATTCCTTTACGTGCTAAGGGGTATCTAGAGAGTGGGATAGGTTTAATAACTACCCTAACCCTAACACGTACCCTAACCCTAACCCCTACCCTAACCCTAACACGTACCCTAATCCTAACCCGTACCCTGAACCGAGCCCTAACCCTAAGACTAACCCTAACCCTAACCCTAACCCATACCCTACGCCGTACCCGAACCCCTCCCCGAACCCGTACCCTAAGCCGTACCCTAAGCCTAACCCTAAGCCTAACCCTAACCCTAGGCTACCCTTGACTGCTTCTGCCTCCAATAGATTTCCTAAGCACTAGTGTTTTAAGGAACGGCTTACAAACAGAATCCTAATGTGATTTCTTTATAATGGGTGTGTTCCTTATTTATCCTAGTGTCTAAACTCTTCTCCATGGCTGGACCCCCAAATAATATTCCTTTACGTTCTAAGGGGTATCTAGAGAGTGGGATAGGTTTACTAACTACCCTAACCTAATGCGTACCCTAACCCTAACCCCTACCCTAACCCTAACACGTACCCTAATCCTAACCTGTACCCTAAACCGAGCCCTAACCCTAACACGAACCCTAACACTAACCCAAACCCATACCCTACGCCGTACCCGAACCCCTCCCCGAACCCCTACCCTAAGCCGTACCCTAACCCTAACCCTAAGCCTAACCCTAACCCTAGGCTACCCTTGACTGCTTCTGCCTCCAATAGATTTCCTAAGCACTAGTGTTTGAAGGAACAACTTAAAAAGAGAATCCTAATGTGATTTCTTTATAATGGGTGTGTTCCTTATTTTATCCTATTGTCTAAACTCTTCTCCATGGCTGGACCCGCAAATAATATTCCTTTACGTGCTAAGGGGTATCTAGAGAGTGGGATAGGTTTAATAACTACCCTAACCCTAACGCGTACCCTAACCCTAACCCCTACCCTAACCCTAACACGTACCCTAATCCTAACCCGTACCCTGAACCGAGCCCTAACCCTAACACTAACCCTAACCCTAACCCTAACCCATACCCTACGCCGTACCCGAACCCCTCCCCGAACCCGTACCCTAAGCCGTACCCTAAGCCTAACCCTAACCCTAGGCTACCCTTGACTGCTTCTGCCTCCAATAGATTTCCTAAGCACTAGTGTTTTAAGGAACGGCTTAAAAACAGAATCCTAATGTGATTTCTTTATAATGGGTGTGTTCCTTATCTTATCCTAGTGTCTAAACTCTTCTCCATGGCTAGACCCCCAAATAATATTCCTTTACGTGCTAAGGGGTATCTAGAGAGTGGGATAGGTTTAATAACTACCCTAACCCTAACGCGTACCCTAACCCTAACCCCTACCCTAACCCTAACACGTACCCTAATCCTAACCCGTACCCTAAACTGAGCCCTAACCCTAACACTAACCCTAACCCTAACCCTAACCCATACCCTACGCCATTCCCGAACCCCTCCCCGAACCCATACCCTAAGCCGTACCCTAAGCCTAACCCTAAGCCTAACCCTAACCCTAGGCTACCCTTGACTGCTTCTGCCTCCAATAGATTTCCTAAGCACTAGTGTTTGAAGGAACAGCTTAAAAAGAGAATCCTAATGGGATTTCTTTATAATGGGTGTGTTCCTTATCTTATCCTAGTGTCTAAACTCTTCTCCATGGCTGGACCCCCAAATAATATTCCTTTACGTGCTAAGGGGTATCTAGAGAGTGGGATAGGTTTAATAACTACCCTAACCCTAACACGTACCCTAACCCTAACCCCTACCCTAACCCTAACACGTACCCTAATCCTAACCCGTACCCTGAACCGAGCCCTAACCCTAAGACTAACCCTAACCCTAACCCTAACCCATACCCTACGCCGTACCCGAACCCCTCCCCGAACCCGTACCCTAAGCCGTACCCTAAGCCTAACCCTAAGCCTAACCCTAACCCTAGGCTACCCTTGACTGCTTCTGCCTCCAATAGATTTCCTAAGCACTAGTGTTTTAAGGAACGGCTTACAAACAGAATCCTAATGTGATTTCTTTATAATGGGTGTGTTCCTTATTTATCCTAGTGTCTAAACTCTTCTCCATGGCTGGACCCCCAAATAATATTCCTTTACGTTCTAAGGGGTATCTAGAGAGTGGGATAGGTTTACTAACTACCCTAACCTAATGCGTACCCTAACCCTAACCCCTACCCTAACCCTAACACGTACCCTAATCCTAACCCGTACCCTAAACCGAGCCCTAACCCTAACACGAACCCTAACACTAACCCTAACCCATACCCTACGCCGTACCCGAACCCCTCCCCGAACCCCTACCCTAAGCCGTACCCTAACCCTAACCCTAAGCCTAACCCTAACCCTAGGCTTCCCTTGACTGCTTCTGCCTCCAATAGATTTCCTAAGCACTAGTGTTTGAAGGAACAGCTTAAAAAGAGAATCCTAATGTGATTTCTTTATAATGTATGTGTTCCTTATTTTATCCTAGTGTCTAAACTCTTCTCCATGGCTGGACCCGCAAATAATATTCCTTTACGTGCTAAGGGGTATCTAGAGAGTGGGATAGGTTTAATAACTACCCTAACCCTAACGCGTACCCTAACCCTAACCCCTACCCTAACCCTAACACGTACCCTAATCCTAACCCGTACCCTAAACCGAGCCCTAACCCTAACACTAACCCTAAACCTAACCCTAACCCATACCCTACACCGTACCCGAACCCCTCCCCAAACCCGTACCCTAAGCCGTACCCTAAGCCTAACCCTAAGCCTAACCCTAACCCTAGGCTACCCTTGACTGCTTCTGCCTCCAACAGATTTCCTAAGCACTAGTGTTTTAAGGAACGGCTTAAAAACAGAATCCTAATGTGATTTCTTTATAATGGGTGTGTTCCTTATCTTATCCTAGTGTCTAAACTCTTCTCCATGGCTGGACGCCCAAATAATATTCCTTTACGTGCTAAGGGGTATCTAGAGAGTGGGATAGGTTTAATAACTACCCTAACCCTAACGCGTACCCTAACCCTAACCCCTACCCTAACCCTAACACGTACCCTAATCCTAACCCGTACCCTAAACCGAGCCCTAACCCTAACACTAACCCTAAACCTAACCCTAACCCATACCCTACACCGTACCCGAACCCCTCCTCAAACCCGTACCCTAAGCCGTACCCTAAGCCTAACCCTAAGCCTAACCCTAACCCTAGGCTACCCTTGACTGCTTCTGCCTCCAACAAATTTCCTAAGCACTAGTGTTTGAAGGAACAGCTTAAAAAGAGAATCCTAATGTGATTTCTTTATTATGGGTGTGTTCCTTATCTTATCCTAGTGTCTAAACTCTTCTCCATGGCTGGACCCCCAAATAATATTCCTTTACGTGCTAAGGGGTATCTAGAGAGTGGGATAGGTTTAATAACTACCCTAACCCTAACGCGTACCCTAACCCTAACCCCTACCCTAACCCTAACACGTACCCTAATCCTAACCCGTACCCTAAACCGAGCCCTAACCCTAACACTAACCCTAACCCTAACCCTAACCAATACCCTACGCCGTACCCGAACCCCTCCCCGAACCCGTAGCCTAAGCCGTACCCTAAGCCTAACCCTAAGCCTAACCCTAACCCTAGGCTACCCTTGACTGCTTCTGCCTCCAATAGATTTCCTAAGCACTAGTGCTTTAAGGAAAAGCTTAAAAAGAGAATCCTAATGTGATTTCTTTATAATGGGTGTGTTCCTTATCTTATCCTAGTGTCTAAACTCTTCTCCATGGCTGGACCCCCAAATAATATTCCTTTACGTGCTAAGGGGTATCTAGAGAGTGGGATAGGTTTAATAACTACCCTAACCCTAACGCGTACCCTAACCCTAACCCCTACCCTAACCCTAACACGTACCCTAATCGTAACCCGTACCCTAAACCGAGCCCTAACCCTAACACTAACCCTAACCCTAACCCTAACCCATACCCTACACCGTACCTGAACCCCTCCCCGAACCCGTACCCTAAGCAGTACCCTAACCCTAACCCTAAGCCTAACCCTAACCCTAGGCTACCCTTGACTGCTTCTGCCTCCAATAGATTTCCTAAGCACTAGTGTTTGAAGGAACAGCTTAAAAAGAGAATCCTAATGTGATTTCTTTATAATGGGTGTGTTCCTTATCTTATCCTAGTGTCTAAACTCTTCTCCATGGCTGGACCCCCAAATAATATTCCTTTACGTGCTAAGGGGTATCTAGAGAGTGGGATAGGTTTACTAACTACCCTAACCCTAACGTGTACCCTAACCCTAACCCCTACCCTAACCCTAACACGTACCCTAATCCTAACCCGTACCCTAAACCGAGCCCTAACCCTAACACTAACCCTAAACCTAACCCTAACCCATACTCTACGCCGTACCCGAACCCCTCCCCGAACCCCTACCCTAAGCCATACCCTAACCCTAACCCTAAGCCTAACCCTAACCCTAGGCTACCCTTGACTGCTTCTGCCTCCAATAGATTTCCTAAGCACTAGTGTTTGAAGGAACAGCTTAAAAAGAGAATCCTAATGTGATTTCTTTATAATGGGTGTGTTCCTTATCTTATCCTAGTGTCTAAACTCTTCTCCATGGCTGGTCCCCCAAATAATATTGCTTTACGTGCTAAGGGGTATCTAGAGAGTGGGATAGGTTTAATAACTACCCTAACCCTAACGCGTACCCTAACCCTAACCCCTACCCTAACCCTAACACGTACCCTAATCCTAACCCGTACCCTGAACCGAGCCCTAACCCTAACACTAACCCTAACCCTAACCCTAACCCATACCCTACGCCGTACCCGAACCCCTCCCCGAACCCGTACCCTAAGCCGTACCCTAAGCCTAACCCTAACCCTAGGCTACCCTTGACTGCTTCTGCCTCCAATAGATTTCCTAAGCACTAGTGTTTTAAGGAACGGCTTAAAAACAGAATCCTAATGTGATTTCTTTATAATGGGTGTGTTCCTTATCTTATCCTAGTGTCTAAACTCTTCTCCATGGCTAGACCCCCAAATAATATTCCTTTACGTGCTAAGGGGTATCTAGAGAGTGGGATAGGTTTAATAACTACCCTAACCCTAACGCGTACCCTAACCCTAACCCCTACCCTAACCCTAACACGTACCCTAATCCTAACCCGTACCCTAAACTGAGCCCTAACCCTAACACTAACCCTAACCCTAACCCTAACCCATACCCTACGCCATTCCCGAACCCCTCCCCGAACCCATACCCTAAGCCGTACCCTAAGCCTAACCCTAAGCCTAACCCTAACCCTAGGCTACCCTTGACTGCTTCTGCCTCCAATAGATTTCCTAAGCACTAGTGTTTGAAGGAACAGCTTTAAAAGAGAATCCTAATGTAATTTCTTTATAATGGGTGTGTTCCTTATCTTATCCTAGTGTCTAAACTCTTCTCCATGGCTGGACCCCCAAATAATATTCCTTTACGTGCTAAGGGGTATCTAGAGAGTCGGATAGGTTTAATAACTACCCTAACCCTAACGCGTACCCTAACCCTAACCCCTACCCTAACCCTAAAACGTACCCTAATCCTAAACCGTACACTAAACCGAGCCCTAACCCTAACTCAAACCCTAACCCTAACCCATACCCTACGCCGTACCCGAACCCCTCCCCGAACCCGTACCCTAAGCCGTACCCTAAGCCTAACCCTAAGCCTAACCCTAACCCTAGGCTACCCTTGACTGCTTCTGCCTCCAATAGATTTCCTAAGCACTAGTGTTTGAAGGAACAGCTTAAAAAGAGAATCCTAATGTGATTTCTTTATAATGGGTGTGGTCCTTATCTTATCCTAGTGTCTAAACTCTTCTCCATGGCTGGACCCCCAAATAATATTCCTTTACGTGCTAAGGGGTATCTAGAGAGTGGGATAGGTTTAACAACTACCCTAACCCTAACGCATACCCTAACCCTAACCCCTACCCTAACCCTAACACGTACCCTAATCCTAACCCGTACACTAAACCGAGCCCTAACCCTAACTCAAACCCTAACCCTAACCCATACCCTACGCCGTACCCGAACCCCTCCCCGAACCCGTAGCCTAAGCCGTACCCTAAGCCTAACCCTAAGCCTAACCCTAACCCTAGGCTACCCTTGACTGCTTCTGCCTCCAATAGATTTCCTAAGCACTAGTGTTTGAAGGAACAGCTTAAAAAGAGAATCCTAATGTGATTTCTTTATAATGGGTGTGTTCCTTATCTTATCCTAGTGTCTAAACTCTTCTCCATGGCTGGACCCTCAAATAATATTCCTTTACGTGCTAAGGGGTATCTAGAGAGTGGGATAGGTTTAATAACTACCCTAACCCTAACGCGTACCCTAACCCTAACCCCTACCCTAACCCTAAAACGTACCCTAATCCTAACCCGTACACTAAACCGAGCCCTAACCCTAACTCAAACCCTAACCCTAACCCTAACCCATACCCTACGCCGTACCCGAACCCCTCCCCGAACCCGTACCCTAAGCCGTACCCTAACCCTAACCCTAAGCCTAACCCTAACCCTAGGCTACCCTTGACTGCTTCTGCCTCCAATAGATTTCCTAAGCACTAGTGTTTGAAGGAACAGCTTAAAAAGAGAATCCTAATGTGATTTCTTTATAATGGGTGTGTTCCTTATCTTATCCTAGTGTCTAAACTCTTCTCCATGGCTGGACCCGCAAATAATATTCCTTTACGTGCTAAGGGGTATCTAGAGAGTGGGATAGGGTTACTAACTACCCTAACCCTAATGCGTACCCTAACCCTAACCCCTACCCTAACCCTAACACGTACCCTAATCCTAACCCGTACCCTAAACCGAGCCCTAACCCTAACACGAACGCTAACCCTAACCCTAACCCATACCCTACGCCGTACCCGAACCCCTCCCCGAACCCCTACCCTAAGCCGTACCCTAACCCTAACCCTAAGCCTAACCCTAACCCTAGGCTACCCTTGACTGCTTCTGCCTCCAATAGATTTCCTAAGCACTAGTGTTTTAAGGAACGGCTTAAAAACAGAATCCTAATGTGATTTCTTTATAATGGGTGTGTTCCTTATCTTATCCTAGTGTCTAAACTCTTCTCCATGGCTGGACGCCCAAATAATATTCCTTTACGTGCTAAGGGGTATCTAGAGAGTGGGATAGGTTTAATAACTACCCTAACCCTAACGCGTACCCTAACCCTAACCCCTACCCTAACCCTAACACGTACCCTAATCCTAACCCGTACCCTAAACCGAGCCCTAACCCTTACACTAACCCTAAACCTAACACTAACCCATACCCTACGCCGTACCAGAACCCCTCCCCGAACCCGTACCCTAAGCCGTACCCTAATCCAAACCCTAAGCCTAACCCTAACCCTAGGCTACCCTTGACTGCTACTGCCTCCAATAGATTTCCTAAGCACTAGTGTTTTAAGGAACAGCTTAAAAAGAGAATCCTAATGTGATTTCTTTATAATGGGTGTGTTCCTTATCTTATCCTAGTGTCTAAACTCTTCTCCATGGCTGGACCCCCAAATAATATTCCTTTACATGCTAAGGGGTATCTAGAGAGTGGGATAGGTTTAATAACTACCCTAACCCTAAAGCGTACCCTAACCCTAACCCCTACCCTAACCCTAACACGTACCCTAATCCTAACCCGTACCCTAAACCGAGACCTAAAGCTAAAACTAACCCTAACCCTAACCCTAACCCACACCCTACGCCGTACCCGAACCCCTACACGAACCCATACCCTAAGCCGTACCCTAACCCTAACCCTAAGCCTAACCCTAACCCTAGGCTACCCTTGACTGCTTCTGCCTCCAATAGATTTCCTAAGCACTAGTGCTTTAAGGAAAAGCTTAAAAAGAGAATCCTAATGTGATTTCTTTATAATGGGTGTGTTCCTTATCTTATCCTAGTGTCTAAACTCTTCTCCATGGCTGGACCCCCAAATAATATTCCTTTACGTGCTAAGGGGTATCTAGAGAGTGGGATAGGTTTAATAACTACCCTAACCCTAACGCGTACCCTAACCCTAACCCCTACCCTAACCCTAACACGTACCCTAATCATAACCCGTACCCTAAACCGAGCCCTAACCCTAACACTAACCCTAACCCTAACCCTAACCCATACCCTACACCGTACCCGAACCCCTCCCCGAACCCGTACCCTAAGCCGTACCCTAACCCTAACCCTAAGCCTAACCCTAACCCTAGGCTACCCTTGACTGCTTCTGCCTCCAATAGATTTCCTAAGCACTAGTGTTTTAAGGAACGGCTTAAAAACAGAATCCTAATGTGATTTCTTTATAATGGGTGTGTTCCTTATCTTATCCTAGTGTCTAAACTGTTCTCCATGGCTGGACCCCCAAATAATATTCCTTTACGTGCTAAGGGGTATCTAGAGAGTGGGATAGGTTTAATAACTACCCTAACCCTAACGCGTACCCTAACCCTAACCCCTACCCTAACCCTAACACGTACCCTAATCCTAACCCGTACCCTAAACTTAGCCCTAACCCTAACACTAACCCTAACCCTAACCCTAACCCATACCCTACGCCGTTCCCGAACCCCTCCCCGAACCCGTACCCTAAGCCGTACCCTAACCCTAACCCTAAGCCTAACCCTAACCCTAGGCTACCCTTGACTGCTTCTGCCTCCAATAGATTTCCTAAGCACTAGTGTTTTAAGGAACGGCTTAAAAACGGAATCCTAATGTGATTTCTTTATAATGGGTGTGTTCCTTATCTTATCCTAGTGTCTAAACTCTTCTCCATGTCTGGACCCCCAAATAATATTGCTTTACGTGCTAAGGGGTATCTAGAGAGTGGGATAGGTTTAATAACTACCCTAACCCTAACACGTACCCTAACCCTAACCCCTACCCTAACCCTAACACGTACCCTAATCCTAACCCGTACCCTAAACCGAGCCCTAACCCTAACACTAACCCTAACCCTAACCCTAACCCATACCCTATGCCGTACCCGAACCCCTCCCCGAACCCGTACCCTAAGCCTAACCCTAAGCCTAACCCTAACCCTAGGCTACCCTTGACTGCTTCTGCCTCCAATAGATTTCCTAAGCACTAGTGTTTGAAGGAACAGCTTAAAAAGAGAATCCTAATGTGATTTCTTTATAATGGGTGTGTTCCTTATCTTATCCTAGTGTCTAAACTCTTCTCCATGGCTGGACCCCCAAATAATATTCCTTTACGTGCTAAGGGGTATCTAGAGAGTGGGATAGGTTTACTAACTACCCTAACCCTAACGCGTACCCTAACCCTAACCCCTACCCTAACCCTAACACGTACCCTAATCCTAACCCGTACCCTAAACCGAGCCCTAACCCTAACACTAACCCTAACCCTAACCCTAACCCATACCCTACGCCGTACCCGAACCCCTCCCCGAACCCCTACCCTAAGCCGTACCCTAACCCTAACCCTAAGCCTAACCCTAACCCTAGGCTACCCTTGACTGCTTCTGCCTCCAATAGATTTCCTAAGCACTAGTGTTTGAAGGAACAGCTTAAAAAGAGAATCCTAATGTGATTTCTTTATAATGGGTGTGTTCCTTATCTTATCCTAGTGTCTAAACTCTTCTCCATGTCTGGACCCCCAAATAATATTGCTTTACGTGCTAAGGGGTATCTAGAGAGTGGGATAGGTTTAATAACTACCCTAACCCTAACGCGTACCCTAACCCTAACCCCTACCCTAACCCTAACACGTATCCTAATCCTAACCCGTACCCTGAACCGAGCCCGAACCCTAACACTAACCCTAACCCTAACCCTAACCCATACCCTACGCCGTACCCGAACCCCTCCCCGAACCCGTACCCTAAGCCTAACACTAAGCCTAACCCTAACCCGTACCCTAATCCTAACCCTTACCCTAAACTGAGCCCTAACCCTAACACTAACCCTAACCCTAACCCTAACCCATACCCTATGCCGTACCCGAACCCCTCCCCGAACCCGTACCCTAAGCCGTACCCTAAGCCTAACCCTAAGCCTAACCCTAACCCTTGGCTACCCTTGACTGCTTCTGCCTCCAATAGATTTCCTAAGCACTAGTGTTTGAAGGAACAGCTTAAAAAGAGAATCCTAATGTGATTTCTTTATAATGGGTGTGTTCCTTATCTTATCCTAGTGTCTAAACTCTTCTCCATGGCTGGACCCACAAATAATATTCCTTTACGTGCTAAGGGGTATCTAGAGAGTGGGATAGGTTTAATAACTACCCTAACCCTAATGCGTACCCTAACCCTAACCCCTACCCTAACCCTAAAACGTACCCTAATCCTAAACCGTACACTAAACCGAGCCCTAACCCTAACTCAAACCCTAACCCTAACCCAAACCCTACGCCGTACCCGAACCCCTCCCCGAACCCGTACCCTAAGCCGTACCCTAAGCCTAACCCTAAGCCTAACCCTAACCCTAGGCTACCCTTGACTGCTTCTGCCTCCAATAGATTTCCTAAGCACTAGTGTTTGAAGGAACAGCTTAAAAAGAGAATCCTAATGTGATTTCTTTATAATGGGTGTGTTCCTTATCTTATCCTAGTGTCTAAACTCTTCTCCATGGCTGGACCCCCAAATAATATTCCTTTACGTGCTAAGGGGTATCTAGAGAGTGGGATAGGTTTAATAACTACCCTAACCCTAACGCGTACCCTAACCCTAACCCCTACCCTAACCCTAAAACGTACCCTAATCCTAAACCGTACACTAAACAGAGCCCTAACCCTAACTCAAACCCTAACCCTAACCCATACCCTACGCCGTACCCGAACCCCTCCCCGAACCCGTACCCTAAGCCGTACCCTAAGCCTAACCCTAAGCCTAACCCTAACCCTAGGCTACCCTTGACTGCTTCTGCCTCCAATAGATTTCCTAAGCACTAGTGTTTGAAGGAACAGCTTAAAAAGAGAATCCTAATGTGATTTCTTTATAATGGGTGTGTTCCTTATCTTATCCTAGTGTCTAAACTCTTCTCCATGGCTGGACCCCCAAATAATATTCCTTTACGTGCTAAGGGGTATCTAGAGAGTGGGATAGGTTTAATAACTACCCTAACCCTAACGCGTACCCTAACCCTAACCCCTACCCTAACCCTAACACGTACCCTAATCCTAACCCGTACACTAAACCGAGCCCTAACCCTAACTCAAACCCTAACCCTAACCCATACCCTACGCCGTACCCGAACCCCTCCCCGAACCCGTAGCCTAAGCCGTACCCTAAGCCTAACCCTAAGCCTAACCCTAACCCTAGGCTACCCTTGACTGCTTCTGCCTCCAATAGATTTCCTAAGCACTAGTGTTTGAAGGAACAGCTTAAAAAGAGAATCCTAATGTGATTTCTTTATAATGGGTGTGTTCCTTATCTTATCCTAGTGTCTAAACTCTTCTCCATGGCTGGACCCCCAAATAATATTCCTTTACGTGCTAAGGGGTATCTAGAGAGTGGGATAGGTTTAATAACTACCCTAACCCTAACACGTACCCTAACCCTAACCCCTACCCTAACCCTAACACGTACCCTAATCCTAACCCGTACCCTGAACCGAGCCCTAACCCTAAGACTAACCCTAACCCTAACCCTAACCCATACCCTACACCGTACCCGAACCCCTCCCCGAACCCGTACCCTAAGCCGTACCCTAAGCCTAACCCTAAGCCTAACCCTAACCCTAGGCTACCCTTGACTGCTTCTGCCTCCAATAGATTTCCTAAGCACTAGTGTTTTAAGGAACGGCTTAAAAACAGAATCCTAATGTGATTTCTTTATAATGGGTGTGTTCCTTATCTTATCCTAGTGTCTAAACTCTTCTCCATGGCTGGACCCGCAAATAATATTCCTTTACGTGCTAAGGGGTATCTAGAGAGTGGGATAGGTTTACTAACTACCCTAACCTAATGCGTACCCTAACCCTAACCCCTACCCTAACCCTAACACGTACCCTAATCCTAACCCGTACACTAAACCGAGCCCTAACCCTAACTCAAACCCTAACCCTAACCCATACCCTACGCCGTACCCGAACCCCTCCCCGAACCCGTAGCCTAAGCCGTACCCTAAGCCTAACCCTAAGCCTAACCCTAACCCTAGGCTACCCTTGACTGCCTCTGCCTCCAATAGATTTCCTAAGCACTAGTGTTTGAAGGAACAGCTTAAAAAGAGAATCCTAATGTGATTTCTTTATAATGGGTGTGTTCCTTATCTTATCCTAGTGTCTAAACTCTTCTCCATGGCTGGACCCCCAAATAATATTCCTTTACGTGCTAAGGGGTATCTAGAGAGTGGGATAGGTTTAATAACTACCCTAACCCTAACGCGTACCCTAACCCTAACCCCTACCCTAACCCTAAAACGTACCCTAATCCTAACCCGTACACTAAACCGAGCCCTAACCCTAACTCAAACCCTAACCCTAACCCTAACCCATACCCTACGCCGTACCCGAACCCCTCCCCGAACCCGTACCCTAAGCCGTACCCTAACCCTAACCCTAAGCCTAACCCTAACCCTAGGCTACCCTTGACTGCTTCTGCCTCCAATAGATTTCCTAAGCACTAGTGTTTGAAGGAACAGCTTAAAAAGAGAATCCTAATGTGATTTCTTTATAATGGGTGTGTTCCTTATCTTATCCTAGTGTCTAAACTCTTCTCCATGGCTGGACCCGCAAATAATATTCCTTTACGTGCTAAGGGGTATCTAGAGAGTGGGATAGGTTTACTAACTACCCTAACCCTAATGCGTACCCTAACCCTAACCCCTACCCTAACCCTAACACGTACCCTAATCCTAACCCGTACCCTAAACCGAGCCCTAACCCTAACACGAACCCTAACCCTAACCCTAACCCATACCCTACGCCGTACCCGAACCCCTCCCCGAACCCCTACCCTAAGCCGTACCCTAACCCTAACCCTAAGCCTAACCCTAACCCTAGGCTACCCTTGACTGCTTCTGCCTCCAATAGATTTCCTAAGCACTAGTGTTTGAAGGAACAGCTTAAAAAGAGAATCCTAATGTGATGTCTTTATAATGGGTGTGTTCCTTATCTTATCCTAGTGTCTAAACTCTTCTCCATGGCTGGACGCCCAAATAATATTCCTTTACGTGCTAAGGGGTATCTAGAGAGTGGGATAGGTTTAATAACTACCCTAACCCTAAAGCGTACCCTAACCCTAACCCCTACCCTAACCCTAACACGTACCCTAATCCTAACCCGTACCCTAAACCGAGACCTAAAGCTAAAACTAACCCTAACCCTAACCCTAACCCATACCCTACGCCGTACCCGAACCCCTACACGACCCCGTACCCTAAGCCGTACCCTAACCCTAACCCTAAGCCTAACCCTAACCCTAGGCTACCCTTGACTGCTTCTGCCTCCAATAGATTTCCTAAGCACTAGTGTTTGAAGGAACAGCTTAAAAAGAGAATCCTAATGTGATTTCTTTATAATGGGTGTGTTCCTTATCTTATCCTAGTGTCTAAACTCTTCTCCATGGCTGGACCCCCAAATAATATTCCTTTACGTGCTAAGGGGTATCTAGAGAGTGGGATAGGTTTACTAACTACCCTAACCCTAACGCGTACCCTAACCCTAACCCCTACCCTAACCCTAACACGTACCCTAATCCTAACCCGTACCCTAAACCGAGCCCTAACCCTAACACTAACCCTAACCCTAACCCTAACCCATACCCTACGCCGTACCCGAACCCCTCCCCGAACCCCTACCCTAAGCCGTACCCTAACCCTAACCCTAAGCCTAACCCTAACCCTAGGCTACCCTTGACTGCTTCTGCCTCCAATAGATTTCCTAAGCACTAGTGTTTGAAGGAACAGCTTAAAAAGAGAATCCTAATGTGATTTCTTTATAATGGGTGTGTTCCTTATCTTATCCTAGTGTCTAAACTCTTCTCCATGTCTGGACCCCCAAATAATATTGCTTTACGTGCTAAGGGGTATCTAGAGAGTGGGATAGGTTTAATAACTACCCTAACCCTAACGCGTACCCTAACCCTAACCCCTACCCTAACCCTAACACGTACCCTAATCCTAACCCGTACCCTGAACCGAGCCCTAACCCTAACACTAACCCTAACCCTAACCCTAACCCATACACTACGCCGTACCGAACCCCTCCCCGAACCCGTACCCTAAGCCGTACCCTAACCCTAACCCTAAGCCTAACCCTAACCCTAGGCTACCCTTGACTGCTTCTGCCTCCAATAGATTTCCTAAGCACTAGTGTTTGAAGGAACAGCTTAAAAAGAGAATCCTAATGTGATTTCTTTATAATGGGTGTGTTCCTTATCTTATCCTAGTGTCTAAACTCTTCTCCATGTCTGGACCCCCAAATAATATTGCTTTACGTGCTAAGGGGTATCTAGAGAGTGGGATAGGTTTAATAACTACCCTAACCCTAACCCTAACCCCTACCCTAACCCTAACACGTACCCTAATCCTAACCCGTACCCTGAACCGAGCCCTAACCCTAACACTAACCCTAACCCTAACCCTAACCCATACCCTACGCCGTACCCGAACCCCTCCCCGAACCCGTACCCTAAGCCTAACCCTAAGCCTAACCCTAACCCTAGGCTACCCTTGACTGCTTCTGCCTCCAATAGATTTCCTAAGCACTAGTGTTTGAAGGAACAGCTTAAAAAGAGAATCCTAATGTGATTTCTTTATAATGGGTGTGTTCCTTATCTTATCCTAGTGTCTAAACTCTTCTCCATGGCTGGTCCCCCAAATAATATTGCTTTACGTGCTAAGGGGTATCTAGAGAGTGGGATAGGTTTAATAACTACCCTAACCCTAACGCGTACCCTAACCCTAACCCCTACCCTAACCCTAACACGTACCCTAATCCTAACCCGTACCCTGAACCGAGCCCTAACCCTAACACTAACCCTAACCCTAACCCTAACCCATACCCTACGCCGTACCCGAACCCCTCCCCGAACCCGTACCCTAAGCCGTACCCTAAGCCTAACCCTAAGCCTAACCCTAACCCTAGGCTACCCTTGACTGCTTCTGCCTCCAATAGATTTCCTAAGCACTAGTGTTTGAAGGAACAGCTTAAAAAGAGAATCCTAATGTGATTTCTTTATAATGTGTGTGTTCCTTATCTTATCCTAGTGTCTAAACTCTTCTCCATGGCTGGACCCCCAAATAATATTCCTTTACGTGCTAAGTGGTATCTAGAGAGTGGGATAGGTTTAATAACTACCCTAACCCTAATGCGTACCCTAACCCTAACCCCTACCCTAACCCTAACACTTACCCTAATCCTAACCCGTACCCTAAACCGAGCCCTAACCCTAACACGAACCCTAACCCTAACCCTAACCCATACCCTACGCCGTACCCGAACCCCTCCCCGAACCCCTACCCTAAGCCGTACCCTAACCATAAACCTAAGCCTAACCCTAACCCTAGGCTACCCTTGACTGCTTCTGCCTCCAATAGATTTCCTAATTACTAGTGTTTGAAGGAACGGCTTAAAAAGAGAATCCTAATGTGATTTCTTTATAATGGGTGTGTTCCTTATCTTATCCTAGTGTCTAAACTCTTCTCCATGGCTGGACCCCCAAATAATATTCCTTTACGTGCTAAGGGGTATCTAGAGAGTGGGATAGGTTTAATAACTACCCTAAACCTAACGCGTAACCTAACCCTAACCCCTACCCTAACCCTAACCCGTACCCTAATCCTAACCCGTACCCTAAACCGAGCCCTAACCCTAACACTAACCCTAACCCTAACCCTAACCCATACCCTACGCCGTACCCGAACCCCTCCCCGAACCCGTACCCTAAGCCGTACCCTAAGCCTAACCCTAAGCCTAACCCTAACCCTAGGCTACCCTTGACTGCTTCTGCCTCCAATAGATTTCCTAAGCACTAGTGTTTGAAGGAACAGCTTAAAAAGAGAATCCTAATGTGATTTCTTTATAATGGGTGTGTTCCTTATCTTATCCTAGTGTCTAAACTCTTCTCCATGGCTGGACCCCCAAATAATATTCCTTTACATGCTAAGGGGTATCTAGAGAGTGGGATAGGTTTAATAACTACCCTAACCCTAACGCGTACCCTAACCCTAACCCCTACCCTAACCCTAAAACGTACCCTAATCCTAACCCGTACACTAAACCGAGCCCTAAACCTAACTCAAACCCTAACCCTAACCCTAACCCATACCCTACGCCGTACCCGAACCCCTCCCCGAACCCGTACCCTAAGCCATACCCTAACCCTAACCCTAAGCCTAACCCTAACCCTAGGCTACCCTTGACTGCTTCTGCCTCCAATAGATTTCCTAAGCACTAGTGTTTGAAGGAACAGCTTAAAAAGAGAATCCTAATGTGATTTCTTTATAATGGGTGTGTTCCTTATCTTATCCTAGTGTCTAAACTCTTCTCCATGGCTGGACCCCCAAATAATATTCCTTTACGTGCTAAGGGGTATCTAGAGAGTGGGATAGGTTTAATAACTACCCTAACCCTAACGCGTACCCTAACCCTAACCCCTACCCTAACCCTAACACGTACCCTAATCCGAACCCGTACACTAAACCGAGCCCTAACCCTAACTCAAACCCTAACCCTAACCCATACCCTACGCCGTACCAGAACCCCTCCCCGAACCCGTAGACTAAGCCGTACCCTAAGCCTCACCCTAAGCCTAACCCTAACCCTAGGCTACCCTTGACTGCTTCTGCCTCCAATAGATTTCCTAAGCACTAGTGTTTGAAGGAACAGCTTAAAAAGAGAATCCTAATGTGATTTCTTTATAATGGGTGTGTTCCTTATCTTATCCTAGTGTGTAAACTCTTCTCCATGGCTGGACCCCCAAATAATATTCCTTTACGTGCTAAGGGGTATCTAGAGAGTGGGATAGGTTTAATAACTACCCTAACCCTAACACGTACCCTAACCCTAACCCCTACCCTAACCCTAACCCCTACCCTAACCCTAACACGTACCCTAATCCTAACCCGTACCCTGAACCGAGCCCTAACCCTAACACTAACCCTAACCCTAACCCTAACCCATACCCTACGCCGTACCCGAACCCCTCCCCGAACCCGTACCCTAAGCCGTACCCTAAGCCTAACCCTAAGCCTAACCCTAACCCTAGGCTACCCTTGACTGCTTCTGCCTCCAATAGATTTCCTAAGCACTAGTGTTTTAAGGAACAACTTAAAAAGAGAATCCTAATGTGATTTGTTTATAATGTATGTGTTCCTTATTTTATCCTAGTGTCTAAACTCTTCTCCATGGCTGGACCCGCAAATAATATTCCTTTACGTGCTAAGGGGTATCTAGAGAGTGGGATAGGTTTAATAACTTCCCTAACCCTAACGCGTACCCTAACCCTAACCCCTACCCTAACCCTAACACGTACCCTAATCCTAACCCGTACCCTGAACCGAGCCCTAACCCTAACACTAACCCTAACCCTAACCCTAACCCATACCCTACGCCGTACCCGAACCCCTCCCCGAACCCGTACCCTAAGCCGTACCCTAACCCTAACCCTAAGCCTAACCCTAACCGTAGGCTACCCTTGACTGCTTCTGCCTCCAATAGATTTCCTAAGCACTAGTGTTTGAAGAAACAGCTTAAAAAGAGAATCCTAATGTGATTTCTTTATAATGGGTGTGTTCCTTATCTTATCCTAGTGTCTAAACTCTTCTCCATGGCTGGACCCCCAAATAATATTCCTTTACGTGCTAAGGGGTATCTAGAGAGTGGGATAGGTTTAATAACTACCCTAACCCTAACACGTACCCTAACCCTAACCCCTACCCTAACCCTAACACGTACCCTAATCCTAACCCGTACCCTGAACCGAGCCCTAACCCTAACACTAACCCTAACCCTAACCCTAACCCATACCCTACGCCGTACCCGAACCCCTCCCCGAACCCCTACCCTAAGCCGTACCCTAACCATAAACCTAAGCCTAACCCTAACCCTAGGCTACCCTTGACTGCTTCTGCCTCCAATAGATTTCCTAATTACTAGTGTTTGAAGGAACGGCTTAAAAAGAGAATCCTAATGTGATTTCTTTATAATGGGTGTGTTCCTTATCTTATCCTAGTGTCTAAACTCTTCTCCATGGCTGGACCCCCAAATAATATTCCTTTACGTGCTAAGGGGTATCTAGAGAGTGGGATAGGTTTAATAACTACCCTAAACCTAACGCGTAACCTAACCCTAACCCCTACCCTAACCCTAACCCGTACCCTAATCCTAACCCGTACCCTAAACCGAGCCCTAACCCTAACACTAACCCTAACCCTAACCCTAACCCATACCCTACGCCGTACCCGAACCCCTCCCCGAACCTGTACCCTAAGCCGTACCCTAAGCCTAACCCTAAGCCTAACCCTAACCCTAGGCTACCCTTGACTGCTTCTGCCTCCAATAGATTTCCTAAGCACTAGTGTTTGAAGGAACAGCTTAAAAAGAGAATCCTAATGTGATTTCTTTATAATGTGTGTGTTCCTTATCTTATCCTAGTGTCTAAACTCTTCTCCATGGCTGGACCCCCAAATAATATTCCTTTACGTGCTAAGTGGTATCTAGAGAGTGGGATAGGTTTAATAACTACCCTAACCCTAATGCGTACCCTAACCCTAACCCCTACCCTAACCCTAACACTTACCCTAATCCTAACCCGTACCCTAAACCGAGCCCTAACCCTAACACGAACCCTAACCCTAACCCTAACCCATACCCTACGCCGTACCCGAACCCCTCCCCGAACCCCTACCCTAAGCCGTACCCTAACCATAAACCTAAGCCTAACCCTAACCCTAGGCTACCCTTGACTGCTTCTGCCTCCAATAGATTTCCTAATTACTAGTGTTTGAAGGAACGGCTTAAAAAGAGAATCCTAATGTGATTTCTTTATAATGGGTGTGTTCCTTATCTTATCCTAGTGTCTAAACTCTTCTCCATGGCTGGACCCCCAAATAATATTCCTTTACGTGCTAAGGGGTATCTAGAGAGTGGGATAGGTTTAATAACTACCCTAAACCTAACGCGTAACCTAACCCTAACCCCTACCCTAACCCTAACCCGTACCCTAATCCTAACCCGTACCCTAAACCGAGCCCTAACCCTAACACTAACCCTAACCCTAACCCTAACCCATACCCTACGCCGTACCCGAACCCCTCCCCGAACCCGTAGCCTAAGCCGTACCCTAAGCCTAACCCTAAGCCTAACCCTAACCCTAGGCTACCCTTGACTGCTTCTGCCTCCAATAGATTTCCTAAGCACTAGTGTTTGAAGGAACAGCTTAAAAAGAGAATCCTAATGTGATTTCTTTATAATGGGTGTGTTCCTTATCTTATCCTAGTGTCTAAACTCTTCTCCATGGCTGGACCCCCAAATAATATTCCTTTACGTGCTAAGGGGTATCTAGAGAGTGGGATAGGTTTAATAACTACCCTAACCCTAACACGTACCCTAACCCTAACCCCTACCCTAACCCTAACACGTACCCTAATCCTAACCCGTACCCTGAACCGAGCCCTAACCCTAAGACTAACCCTAACCCTAACCCTAACCCATACCCTACGCCGTACCCGAACCCCTCCCCGAACCCGTACCCTAAGCCGTACCCTAAGCCTAACCCTAAGCCTAACCCTAACCCTAGGCTACCCTTGACTGCTTCTGCCTCCAATAGATTTCCTAAGCACTAGTGTTTTAAGGAACGGCTTAAAAACAGAATCCTAATGTGATTTCTTTATAATGGGTGTGTTCCTTATCTTATCCTAGTGTCTAAACTCTTCTCCATGGCTGGACCCGCAAATAATATTCCTTTACGTGCTAAGGGGTATCTAGAGAGTGGGATAGGTTTACTAACTACCCTAACCTAATGCGTACCCTAACCCTAACCCCTACCCTAACCCTAACACGTACCCTAATCCTAACCCGTACACTAAACCGAGCCCTAACCCTAACTCAAACCCTAACCCTAACCCATACCTTACGCCGTACCCGAACCCCTCCCCGAACCCGTAGCCTAAGCCGTACCCTAAGCCTAACCCTAAGCCTAACCCTAACCCTAGGCTACCCTTGACTGCTTCTGCCTCCAATAGATTTCCTAAGCACTAGTGTTTGAAGGAACAGCTTAAAAAGAGAATCCTAATGTGATTTCTTTATAATGGGTGTGTTCCTTATCTTATCCTAGTGTCTAAACTCTTCTCCATGGCTGGACCCCCAAATAATATTCCTTTACGTGCTAAGGGGTATCTAGAGAGTGGGATAGGTTTAATAACTACCCTAACCCTAACGCGTACCCTAACCCTAACCCCTACCCTAACCCTAAAACGTACCCTAATCCTAACCCGTACACTAAACCGAGCCCTAACCCTAACTCAAACCCTAACCCTAACCCTAACCCATACCCTACGCCGTACCCGAACCCCTCCCCGAACCCGTACCCTAAGCCGTACCCTAACCCTAACCATAAGCCTAACCCTAACCCTAGGCTACCCTTGACTGCTTCTGCCTCCAATAGATTTCCTAAGCACTAGTGTTTGAAGGAACAGCTTAAAAAGAGAATCCTAACGTGATTTCTTTATAATGGGTGTGTTCCTTATCTTATCCTAGTGTCTAAACTCTTCTCCATGGCTGGACCCGCAAATAATATTCCTTTACGTGCTAAGGGGTATCTAGAGAGTGGGATAGGTTTACTAACTACCCTAACCCTAATGCGTACCCTAACCCTAACCCCTACCCTAACCCTAACACGTACCCTAATCATAACCCGTACCCTAAACCGAGCCCTAACCCTAACACGAACCCTAACCCTAACCCTAACCCATACCCTACGCCGTACCCGAACCCCTCCCCGAACCCCTACCCTAAGCCGTACCCTAACCCTAACCCTAAGCCTAACCCTAACCCTAGGCTACCCTTGACTGCTTCTGCCTCCAATAGATTTCCTAAGCACTAGTGTTTGAAGGAACAGCTTAAAAAGAGAATCCTAATGTGATTTCTTTATAATGGGTGTGTTCCTTATCTTATCCTAGTGTCTAAACTCTTCTCCATGGCTGGACGCCCAAATAATATTCCTTTACGTGCTAAGGGGTATCTAGAGAGTGGGATAGGTTTAATAACTACCCTAACCCTAACGCGTACCCTAACCCTAACCCCTACCCTAACCCTAACACGTACCCTAATCCTAACCCGTACCCTAAACCGAGACCTAAAGCTAAAACTAACCCTAACCCTAACCCTAACCCATACCCTACGCCGTACCCGAACCCCTACACGACCCCGTACCCTAAGCCGTACCCTAACCCTAACCCTAAGCCTAACCCTAACCCTAGGCTACCCTTGACTGCTTCTGCCTCCAATAGATTTCCTAAGCACTAGTGTTTGAAGGAACAGCTTAAAAAGAGAATCCTAAAGTGATTTCTTTATAATGGGTGTGTTCCTTATCTTATCCTAGTGTCTAAACTCTTCTCCATGGCTGGACCCCCAAATAATATTCCTTTACGTGCTAAGGGGTATCTAGAGAGTGGGATAGGTTTACTAACTACCCTAACCCTAACGCGTACCCTAACCCTAACCCCTACCCTAACCCTAACACGTACCCTAATCCTAACCCGTACCCTAAACCGAGCCCTAACCCTAACACTAATCCTAACCCTAACCCATACACTACGCCGTACCCGAACCCCTCCCCGAACCCCTACCCTAAGCCGTACCCTAACCCTAACCCTAAGCCTAACCCTAACCCTAGGCTACCCTTGACTGCTTCTGCCTCCAATAGATTTCCTAAGCACTAGTGTTTGAAGGAACAGCTTAAAAAGAGAATCCTAATGTGATTTCTTTATAATGGGTGTGTTCCTTATCTTATCCTAGTGTCTAAACTCTTCTCCATGTCTGGACCCCCAAATAATATTGCTTTACGTGCTAAGGGGTATCTAGAGAGTGGGATAGGTTTAATAACTACCCTAACCCTAACGCGTACCCTAACCCTAACCCCTACCCTAACCCTAACACGTACCCTAATCCTAACCCGTACCCTGAACCGAGCCCTAACCCTAACACTAACCCTAACCCTAACCCTAACCCATACACTACGCCGTACCGAACCCCTCCCCGAACCCGTACCCTAAGCCGTACCCTAACCCTAACCCTAAGCCTAACCCTAACCCTAGGCTACCCTTGACTGCTTCTGCCTCCAATAGATTTCCTAAGCACTAGTGTTTGAAGGAACAGCTTAAAAAGAGAATCCTAATGTGATTTCTTTATAATGGGTGTGTTCCTTATCTTATCCTAGTGTCTAAACTCTTCTCCATGTCTGGACCCCCAAATAATATTGCTTTACGTGCTAAGGGGTATCTAGAGAGTGGGATAGGTTTAATAACTACCCTAACCCTAACCCTAACCCCTACCCTAACCCTAACACGTACCCTAATCCTAACCCGTACCCTGAACCGAGCCCTAACCCTAACACTAACCCTAACCCTAACCCTAACCCATACCCTACGCCGTACCCGAACCCCTCCCCGAACCCGTACCCTAAGCCTAACCCTAAGCCTAACCCTAACCCTAGGCTACCCTTGACTGCTTCTGCCTCCAATAGATTTCCTAAGCACTAGTGTTTGAAGGAACAGCTTAAAAAGAGAATCCTAATGTGATTTCTTTATAATGGGTGTGTTCCTTATCTTATCCTAGTGTCTAAACTCTTCTCCATGGCTGGTCCCCCAAATAATATTGCTTTACGTGCTAAGGGGTATCTAGAGAGTGGGATAGGTTTAATAACTACCCTAACCCTAACGCGTACCCTAACCCTAACCCCTACCCTAACCCTAACACGTACCCTAATCCTAACCCGTACCCTGAACCGAGCCCTAACCCTAACACTAACCCTAACCCTAACCCTAACCCATACCCTACGCCGTACCCGAACCCCTCCCCGAACCCGTACCCTAAGCCGTACCCTAAGCCTAACCCTAACCCTAGGCTACCCTTGACTGCTTCTGCCTCCAATAGATTTCCTAAGCACTAGTGTTTTAAGGAACGGCTTAAAAACAGAATCCTAATGTGATTTCTTTATAATGGGTGTGTTCCTTATCTTATCCTAGTGTCTAAACTCTTCTCCATGGCTAGACCCCCAAATAATATTCCTTTACGTGCTAAGGGGTATCTAGAGAGTGGGATAGGTTTAATAACTACCCTAACCCTAACGCGTACCCTAACCCTAACCCCTACCCTAACCCTAACACGTACCCTAATCCTAACCCGTACCCTAAACTGAGCCCTAACCCTAACACTAACCCTAACCCTAACCCTAACCCATACCCTACGCCATTCCCGAACCCCTCCCCGAACCCATACCCTAAGCCGTACCCTAAGCCTAACCCTAAGCCTAACCCTAACCCTAGGCTACCCTTGACTGCTTCTGCCTCCAATAGATTTCCTAAGCACTAGTGTTTGAAGGAACAGCTTTAAAAGAGAATCCTAATGTAATTTCTTTATAATGGGTGTGTTCCTTATCTTATCCTAGTGTCTAAACTCTTCTCCATGGCTGGACCCCCAAATAATATTCCTTTACGTGCTAAGGGGTATCTAGAGAGTCGGATAGGTTTAATAACTACCCTAACCCTAACGCGTACCGTAACCCTAACCCCTACCCTAACCCTAAAACGTACCCTAATCCTAAACCGTACACTAAACCGAGCCCTAACCCTAACTCAAACCCTAACCCTAACCCATACCCTACGCCGTACCCGAACCCCTCCCCGAACCCGTACCCTAAGCCGTACCCTAAGCCTAACCCTAAGCCTAACCCTAACCCTAGGCTACCCTTGACTGCTTCTGCCTCCAATAGATTTCCTAAGCACTAGTGTTTGAAGGAACAGCTTAAAAAGAGAATCCTAATGTGATTTCTTTATAATGGGTGTGGTCCTTATCTTATCCTAGTGTCTAAACTCTTCTCCATGGCTGGACCCCCAAATAATATTCCTTTACGTGCTAAGGGGTATCTAGAGAGTGGGATAGGTTTAACAACTACCCTAACCCTAACGCATACCCTAACCCTAACCCCTACCCTAACCCTAACACGTACCCTAATCCTAACCCGTACACTAAACCGAGCCCTAACCCTAACTCAAACCCTAACCCTAACCCATACCCTACGCCGTACCCGAACCCCTCCCCGAACCCGTAGCCTAAGCCGTACCCTAAGCCTAACCCTAAGCCTAACCCTAACCCTAGGCTACCCTTGACTGCTTCTGCCTCCAATAGATTTCCTAAGCACTAGTGTTTGAAGGAACAGCTTAAAAAGAGAATCCTAATGTGATTTCTTTATAATGGGTGTGTTCCTTATCTTATCCTAGTGTCTAAACTCTTCTCCATGGCTGGACCCTCAAATAATATTCCTTTACGTGCTAAGGGGTATCTAGAGAGTGGGATAGGTTTAATAACTACCCTAACCCTAACGCGTACCCTAACCCTAACCCCTACCCTAACCCTAAAACGTACCCTAATCCTAACCCGTACACTAAACCGAGCCCTAACCCTAACTCAAACCCTAACCCTAACCCTAACCCATACCCTACGCCGTACCCGAACCCCTCCCCGAACCCGTACCCTAAGCCGTACCCTAACCCTAACCCTAAGCCTAACCCTAACCCTAGGCTACCCTTGACTGCTTCTGCCTCCAATAGATTTCCTAAGCACTAGTGTTTGAAGGAACAGCTTAAAAAGAGAATCCTAATGTGATTTCTTTATAATGGGTGTGTTCCTTATCTTATCCTAGTGTCTAAACTCTTCTCCATGGCTGGACCCGCAAATAATATTCCTTTACGTGCTAAGGGGTATCTAGAGAGTGGGATAGGGTTACTAACTACCCTAACCCTAATGCGTACCCTAACCCTAACCCCTACCCTAACCCTAACACGTACCCTAATCCTAACCCGTACCCTAAACCGAGCCCTAACCCTAACACGAACGCTAACCCTAACCCTAACCCATACCCTACGCCGTACCCGAACCCCTCCCCGAACCCCTACCCTAAGCCGTACCCTAACCCTAACCCTAAGCCTAACCCTAACCCTAGGCTACCCTTGACTGCTTCTGCCTCCAATAGATTTCCTAAGCACTAGTGTTTTAAGGAACGGCTTAAAAACAGAATCCTAATGTGATTTCTTTATAATGGGTGTGTTCCTTATCTTATCCTAGTGTCTAAACTCTTCTCCATGGCTGGACGCCCAAATAATATTCCTTTACGTGCTAAGGGGTATCTAGAGAGTGGGATAGGTTTAATAACTACCCTAACCCTAACGCGTACCCTAACCCTAACCCCTACCCTAACCCTAACACGTACCCTAATCCTAACCCGTACCCTAAACCGAGCCCTAACCCTTACACTAACCCTAACCCTAACACTAACCCATACCCTACGCCGTACCCGAACCCCTCCCCGAACCCGTACCCTAAGCCGTACCCTAATCCAAACCCTAAGCCTAACCCTAACCCTAGGCTACCCTTGACTGCTACTGCCTCCAATAGATTTCCTAAGCACTAGTGTTTTAAGGAACAGCTTAAAAAGAGAATCCTAATGTGATTTCTTTATAATGGGTGTGTTCCTTATCTTATCCTAGTGTCTAAACTCTTCTCCATGGCTGGACCCCCAAATAATATTCCTTTACATGCTAAGGGGTATCTAGAGAGTGGGATAGGTTTAATAACTACCCTAACCCTAAAGCGTACCCTAACCCTAACCCCTACCCTAACCCTAACACGTACCCTAATCCTAACCCGTACCCTAAACCGAGACCTAAAGCTAAAACTAACCCTAACCCTAACCCTAACCCATACCCTACGCCGTACCCGAACCCCTACACGAACCCATACCCTAAGCCGTACCCTAACCCTAACCCTAAGCCTAACCCTAACCCTAGGCTACCCTTGACTGCTTCTGCCTCCAATAGATTTCCTAAGCACTAGTGCTTTAAGGAAAAGCTTAAAAAGAGAATCCTAATGTGATTTCTTTATAATGGGTGTGTTCCTTATCTTATCCTAGTGTCTAAACTCTTCTCCATGGCTGGACCCCCAAATAATATTCCTTTACGTGCTAAGGGGTATCTAGAGAGTGGGATAGGTTTAATAACTACCCTAACCCTAACGCGTACCCTAACCCTAACCCCTACCCTAACCCTAACACGTACCCTAATCATAACCCGTACCCTAAACCGAGCCCTAACCCTAACACTAACCCTAACCCTAACCCTAACCCATACCCTACACCGTACCCGAACCCCTCCCCGAACCCGTACCCTAAGCCGTACCCTAACCCTAACCCTAAGCCTAACCCTAACCCTAGGCTACCCTTGACTGCTTCTGCCTCCAATAGATTTCCTAAGCACTAGTGTTTTAAGGAACGGCTTAAAAACAGAATCCTAATGTGATTTCTTTATAATGGGTGTGTTCCTTATCTTATCCTAGTGTCTAAACTGTTCTCCATGGCTGGACGCCCAAATAATATTCCTTTACGTGCTAAGGGGTATCTAGAGAGTGGGATAGGTTTAATAACTACCCTAACCCTAACGCGTACCCTAACCCTAACCCCTACCCTAACCCTAACACGTACCCTAATCCTAACCCGTACCCTAAACTTAGCCCTAACCCTAACACTAACCCTAACCCTAACCCTAACCCATACCCTACGCCGTTCCCGAACCCCTCCCCGAACCCGTACCCTAAGCCGTACCCTAACCCTAACCCTAAGCCTAACCCTAACCCTAGGCTACCCTTGACTGCTTCTGCCTCCAATAGATTTCCTAAGCACTAGTGTTTTAAGGAACGGCTTAAAAACAGAATCCTAATGTGATTTCTTTATAATGGGTGTGTTCCTTATCTTATCCTAGTGTCTAAACTCTTCTCCATGTCTGGACCCCCAAATAATATTGCTTTACGTGCTAAGGGGTATCTAGAGAGTGGGATAGGTTTAATAACTACCCTAACCCTAACACGTACCCTAACCCTAACCCCTACCCTAACCCTAACACGTACCCTAATCCTAACCCGTACCCTAAACCGAGTCCTAACCCTAACACTAACCCTAACCCTAACCCTAACCCATACCCTATGCCGTACCCGAACCCCTCCCCGAACCCGTACCCTAAGCCTAACCCTAAGCCTAACCCTAACCCGTACCCTAATC